>NC_091557.1:42613365-42623365 GCF_042767895.1 Penaeus vannamei
CCTGAGGACAGTGGGTTGGACATGAGGCCTGCGCCCCCTCCCCCCTGAGACGGCTAGGGTTGGCATGGCCCTGCCCCCTCCCCCTTGAGACAGTAGGGTTGGCTGCATGGGACCCTGCAGCCCCTCCCCCTGTGAGACGTGGGTTGGCCACATGGTTCCTTCCCCCTCCCCCCTGAGACGTGGGTTGGCATGGTCCTGCCCCCTCCCCCTCCCCCTGGAGACGTGGGTTGGCATGGTCCTGCCCTCTCCCCCCTGAGACGTGGGTTGGCATGGTCCTGCCCCCTCCCCCCTGAGACGTGGGTTGGCACATGGTCCTGCCCCCTCCCCCCCTGAGACGTGGGTTGGCATGGTCCTGCCCTCTCCCCCCCCTGAGACGTGGGTTGGCATGGTCCTGCCTCCCTCCCACCTGAGACGTGGGTTGGCATGGTCCTGCCCCCTCCCCCCCTGAGACGTGGGTTGGCATACATGGATCCTGCCCCCCTCCCCCCCCTGGAGACGTGGGTTGGCATGGCCCTGCCCCTCCCCCCCTGAGACGTGGGTTGGCATGCCCCCCCTGTAAACAGTCAAATCCTCGCCTTGCGTATTTGCCAAGCCTTAGTAAAAAAAAAAAAAAAAAAAAAAAAAAAAAAAACGTAAAAATGAAAAACATACCATAAAAAAGAGAGCAAAATATATACAAAAAAGAAAAATAAGAAAAAAATAAGACCAATAACAGAAAAAAAGGGAAAAAAACGTAAAAAGGAAAAACATACAAAAAAGAACAAAATACATATACAAAAAAAGAAAAATAAGAGAAAAAAATAAGACCAATAACAGAAAAAAAGGAAAAAAAAACAGTTTGCCTAAACAACCCTGAGGGGTGTCGGTGACGGCCCGAGTCTGACGCAGAGCGACTGCACAAATACAAGGCCGGTTAATTATTTTTCCCTTGACGATGTACTCCTATTGGGAAATTCGAACTAATGTAGCTTAGAAACGCAATTAAATATTAGCTGCTAATTTAGAGAGGATTAAAGCAAGAACTAAAACTAAAAAACTAAAAAAAAAATTATAGTATAAGCAATAAACAAAAATATCATAGCCCCTTTCCCCTTTACACACACACTTACACACTTACACACATACACAAACACACACACACACACTTACACACACACACACTCACACACACACACACAAAGGTCGTTCGTTCGAAAAAAAAATCCATTTGTACCGAATACAGACTCATGTTTTTTTTTCTTTTTTTCTTTCTTTTTTTTAACTATCATCACAATTCAGAGGGTGAAGTTGCCGTCCTTAAACCATCTGCTTGTTTTTGCTCTTACTGAAGCGACAAAAGCTGTTTGTTTCTTACAAGCAAGTGTGATAATGTGGATTTGTGTGTATGTAGGTGTATGTCCGTGTGTGTGTGTGTGTGTGTAGATGTGTAGGTGTATGTGTATGTGTAGGTGTGTGTGTATGTGTGTGTGTGTGTGTGTGTGTGTGTGTGTGTGTGTGTGTGTGTGTGTGTGTGTGTGTGTGTGTGGGTGTGTGTGTGTGTGTGTGTATGTGTGCGCGCGCGTGAAGATGTACGTGTTCATTTGTGTGTACGTCGATATGCGCATGTCTGTGCTTTGTATGCGCGGGAAAGTGTTTGGTGTGTACGTGCGCTAGTCTTCTCTCCTTCTTTCGTAGCTGTTCGTTTTGTGTGCGTGCGTGTGCGTGCGTGTGTGGTATGTATATGTGTATGTATGTGTGTATGTGTGTATGTGTGTATGTGTGTGTGTGTGTGTGTGTGTGCAAAGTGTGTGTGTGTGTGTGTGTGTGTGTGTGTGTGTGTGTGTGTGTGTGTGTGTGTGAGCGTGTGCGTGTGCGTGTGTGTGTGTGTGTGTGTGTGTGTGTGTGTATGTGTGTGTGTGTGTGTGTGTGTGTGTACGTGCATATATGTGTGTGTGCGTATGTGTTTGTGTGCGTGCGCGTCTGTGTGCGCCTGCGTGTGTTCGCGCGTGCGTGCTTATGGACGGATATGAGCACAGACACGCGCAAGGGAGTGGATAATGCCTTTTTCTATTTAACTAATTAAATACAGTAATGAGTTAGTACACCAGAATGATCAAAGAAGCGCGCACTTTAGTAATAAAAGTAAACTGTTTAAATAATAGTAGCAAAGTCTTTTATAGTCATCGAAGCGAAACGTTTAATAATAATAGAAGCCGCGATGTGCATAATAATAATTTGGCGCGCTATGCCTGACGCTGACCTTATGCAACCTCTGCACAGCCGCACGTGATCACCCTTGCAACTTTACACAATCCGCAGAAAATGATATTCATGCACCATCCGCTGATCACCAACCGATGCTGGATTTCCCCTGCAGAGTTTACAATTCGCATGCTCGTTGTGCATAAAAAAAATCTTCGGTTACGTCACAAATTTAAATCATCGCCAGAACACGCCATAGATTAACTACCAGAACCCCCCCCCCCCCCAAGAGACTGATCAGCTTAAATCCACGACAGACAGACCAGCGCCGCATAGAAAACGCGCGCCGCTCCCGTCTCCCAATCAGAAAATTATGGCGTTTAATATGTTCACAGAAAACGGGATACGTTATAGGCCAAGGGAAGGTGGTAGGCAGTAGTGGCAGCAACCAAAAATACCTCAACATATCGAATCTCCCCTTGGGCCGGGCCTCTATCCTCCCTCCCTTCCCTTCCCTGCCACCCTTAAAGTTCCGAAATCCCGACCGACTTTTAAAAGGATCGAATCCACCAGGAAATAAATAATCATTCAGGTGCGAGTGTTTGTGTTCGCACGCGGGGAAGCCATTTCGGATTTCCTCCAGACTTCCCCGTGGTAACGCGCTGCCGCTTAACTTATCGCTTCTTAACTCCTGCCAATCTTTGAAACGGCTTCCTTCTTCATAATAAGGCGCATTTTTTTTTACAAGAAACGCGAGCTAAGCTATGGCTTGGTTTGGTTTGCATCGCCTTCCCAACATCCAGCTTGCTTATCAACATGGGGCGACTCTTCCCCCCTCATGGTGGCCGACAGAACTATTCGCGACAGAAAACACTCTGGACGCTGGCAGTAATGACAGTGAAATTACAGAAGAACACATCTTTCCTTGCCATGGTTTTGCATTATCTGAAGATAAACTAAGTAAGAATCTAAAAAGGATGATATCTACTAGCGAAGAAAGCTATTTCAAACTGAGGGTTTGAATGGAAATAACAAAGATAAAAACGCGCTTTTAACATCCCGGGGCGGCCATAATACAGTTATAAATAGCTAGTACTTTTCTTCAATAGAACAATGAAGCTATCAATATACTCCAGCTAATATGGTCGGCACAGGTATGCTCGCAACTTGCTAATTTATAACATTATCTACTGGAGACAAATGAAGTAAATTATCAAGAGAAATTCAACATTACAACCCATTTCTGTCGGCCACGTTGGCGGTTTGTTTACTGGCCTGACGCCGTGAAACTGTAGCAAGCTTCATCTGGAGGCAGTTTGAAAATGCTTTGGTTACGAAACCCGACCAAGAAGTTCGGTCAAACACAAATATAAGCAAGAACCTTCAAAAGATTTTTTCAATAAATCTTGAAATATCTTACCGTCGAAATTGCACCTACAATTTTCATAAATACAGATGCAGAAATATAGGCATATCTGTCTATATATCTGATAGATACACATTTAACCATCTATTTGCCGGGTAGATATGCATGTCCAAACTGATAAATATGCATTTATTTCTTTATTTATGCATGTTAAGTATACGAATATTCTTTGGGCCGGACCTCGCACAATTTTAACAAACCGCTTGTCTTTTTCTCTCTCCTTTTGTGTAATTCACGAAAGTAGGAAACTAATAACGCCACACGAGATTAATGGAATAAAAGAAATTGTATATCATATCCAATAATCTCGGAAGTATTCTTTATCAATAATCCTCCTATCACTTTTACTACCTTCTCTTTCATGAGCCATTCCATCTTAGAGGCGAAAGGACCACGTCTTAATTATCATTCATCAAATTACTTACACCCCCTCCCCCCCCAATTAAAAAAATCTTCATCTACATCGGTCGCATCTTCGCTTAACCTCACTACCCGCTTGTCACTGAAATCTCGCTTTCCTTTCTCTTCTCTTTTCCTCGTCTATCTCCAAATCCAGCTTTAAAGCCAAAACCCTAAGCATCATCACTTCCTTCCCTCATCGCCACATGAACGAGGACCACGTGACTATGAGGCATGAGGACAGGGACGGCAGCAGCTGTGTTCGAAGGTTGGAGTCGATTATTAACACTGCGGCGGTTTCTTTCTTTCTTTCTCTCTCTTTTCTCTTTTCTCTTCTCTCTCCTCACTTCTCCCTCTCCTCTCTCCTAACTTTCCCTCTCTCTCTCTCTCCTCCCTCCTCACTTTCGCTCCCTCTCTCTCTCTCTCTCTCTCTCTCTCTCTCTCTCTCTCTCTCTCTCTCTCTCTCTCTCTCTCTCTCTCTCCCCGTATAGGCCGGTTCCCCCTTTGCTATAATATTAACGGTGAATTATTTCCGTACTTTGATGGCGGTTAGGGGCGAATGCGATAACTTTCGGAGACGGGAGGGAGTGTGTGGTTAGATTATGTTCCAAGGTCTGGTTCTAGTATTAATAGAATTCATGCTTTGCACTCCCCTAGCCGACCCCCGCTCCCTCCCCTCCGCCCTCCCGTATTGGATCGAATCATTTGGCAATGGCTTTCCTATCAGCGAGCACGTGCCAAAAAGATTAAAAAAAAAAAAAAAAAAAAAAATCGGATCTACTCCTCCTTGCATGCTTGATAGGAAAGAGCGTTAAGTTATGGACGGCGTTGAGCGTTGAGCGCCCGTTGCCAACACGTCGCGGCGGTCATCGTGGAGCCCGGGTCAGGTGCAGCGGATGCTAATGTCAGGGCCACGGGGCTTCAGTTACTGTAATATATTTTAAGCCACAGGCGATGATACACGGCGGGCTGGCGATGCTGCTGCTGCTGCTGCTGCTCCTCCTCTGAGCTCTCGCGGATGATAAAACGCTGTCCTGTTGCGTATCTTGACCATCGTGGGTAAAAAAAAAAGAATCTTTTACTTTTTTTTACAGCTCTTTTTTTTCTACTGGAGGCGTTAATTATGATGGCGGCGAACTTCAGGGCTCGCTCATCACGACTAGGCCATCGCTTGGCAGAATTAGGTCTGACTCCAACATATATGTGCGGTTTACTCATCACACTGTTTAGACACGTCCCTCGACTCACTCCTTTCCTCTCTCGACTCGTGGATGACACAATATCGTTCTCACCAAGATGAAAGGTCTTCGCGCTGCCATCAACGGTTCTTTTCGGATTTCCCATTTTTTGTAAACATAAACCCGGGCCGTCAAAATAAATAAATAAATACACATATACACACCAACTAGTCCCCATAAATCCTGGCCAGCATCGTTTCTTATTAACATGGTAATTAGATGGGCGCCCGAAACCGTTTTCCGAGAACTGTGCCGACATTCTGCTATACCAATTTCTTTAATCTAAATCCCGTTTTCTTTAAACAAGGACGCGCGTGTGGTTCAGCACTGGCACGCGTTAGGGCGGTGACGGCGAGTGCTCGGCGGCCGGAGCAGACAGCCCGGCACCACCGACGCACACTACAGAGGCGGGAAGGACTGTCTGTGTGTGTGCGGGACAGGGCAAAGGACCAGCAGGGGGGGAGGGAGGGAGGGAGGGAAGGAGGGAAGTCGATGGAGCGCCGTCCTTTCATCTACGCTGCCCTGAACGCCACCCCATTCTTCAGGAAACGAAGAATGTCCGATCGATGGAAACACAGCTACTACTAATGAAAGATATATACGATAATAGAGAACATAATCCCTTATCTCCCAGCACGCGAGGTTCTCCCGTCGAAGGCACGACCCACACGCAAAGCCCTACAACGTGGCGACTGTCTTCCTCGGGGTAAGACTCACCCCCTCCAAGAGGCTATACCCCGCGCAGCACTTTCTCACGCCGAGGAGGGAGCCCGACGAGGAATCCGCCCCTCCGAAAGGTATTGCCAAATCCCCCCTCCGAAGGGACACGGCGAAGCACCTCTTAAATGAACTTTTAGACCAGTTTTACATGTTTTCTTTGAGGGCTTCTAATCTGGCTCGTTGGTAATCACACAGCGCCTCTTAGACCCGCCTTGTCCGCCACTTGAGGGAACGGCATCTAGTGCTTTAAAGAACGTTATCAAGCACTCGCGAAAGTGGTCTGTGGTGCTTGAGAAGGACAGGCGAACACTGGCGGCGGGGAAGGATCGCCACCACGAAGGCCGCCTACAATGTGCACAAATGTAGCACACACACACACACACACACACACACACACACACACACACACACACACACACACACACACACACACACACACACACACACACTCACTCACACACACTCACACAATATATATATATATATATATATATATATATATATATATATATATATATACATATACCTCTACATCTATATATATACATATAGCACAAGGAATAGTATAGATACGGCCCTGTGATAAGCGGCACCTTAAGGGGTAAGCGCCCTGAACAAAATATGAAAGAACTAAAACGCTCGAAACATTTTAACAAATACTGAATATAAAGGGGGGGGGGGGAGCGGCAGCAGGTCTCGAAGACAGGAAGAAAGCAAAGAATTTAAAGAGAAAATATTGTCGGAACGAATATTTAAAAAAAGTATTTAAGAAAGCCACTTCAAACTTAGTTGACGCGAGAGCCTCAAAAACAAACACATTCAAACACACACACACTTTAACAGATACACACACACGCTCTTAAGCACACATATGCACTAAAATACACACACATACACTTCAACACACGCACTCATACTTAAACACCACACACATACACTAAAACAAACACACACACACATACACGCTCTTAAGCACACACGCATACACTTAAACTTACACACACACACTCAAACACAAAATCATTCACTTAAACACACACACACACACACTCATATCTAAACACAACACACACACTTAAACACATACACACACACAAAACACTCGAACACAAACACATACACTTAAACTCACACACCCACACACTCACACTTAAACACCACACACACATACACACACACTCAAACGCACACACACACACACATTCAAACACACACATACACTCAAACACACAAACACATACACTAAAACACAAACACACTCACATACACTCAAACACACACACACATACACTCAAACACACAAACACATACACTAAAACACAAACACATTCAAAAACACACACACACACACATACACTCAAACACACACACTTCACCACACACGAAGCGCCGAAGTGATCAAACACGCTGCCGATACATTCCAAGCATTTAATCGTCACTTGTGTCTCGAGGTCGTGCTTGAGCTCCTGATCAAGCACGACCTCGAACGCAAGCAGATACGGGCGGAGCTGAGGGCGTGTGGGCGAATGAGGGTGAGTCTTGTGAGTGAATGCGGAGGGAGAGGAAGAGGGAGAGGAGGTGGAGGGGGGGGGGGGAGGCGTGAGTGGAGAAGGCGAGGGAGGGAGGGGGGTTAGAGTGGGTGGAGGAGGGAGGCGCTACAAGTAGGAGCGGTGTGGAGGGAGGGAGACGGCTGGTGGAGGGAGGAAGGCGGCTGGTGGAGGGAGGGAGACGGCTGGTGGAGGGAGGGAGAAAGACGGCTGGTGGAGGGAGGGAGACGGCTGGTGGAGGGAGGAAGGCGGCTGGTGGAGGGAGGGGGACGGCTGGTGGAGGGAGCGAAACGGCTGGTGGAGGGAGGGAGACGGCTGGTGGAGGGAGGGGGACGGCTGGTGGAGGGAGGGGGACGGCTGGTGGAGGGAGCGAAACGGCTGGTGGAGGGAGGAAGGCGGCTGGTGGAGGGAGGGGGACGGCTGGTGGAGGGAGGGGGACGGCTGGTGGAGGGAGGGTGACGGCTGGTGGAGGGAGATAGACAGCTGGTGGAGGGAGGGAGACGGCTGGTGGAGGGAGGGAGACGGCTGGTGGAGGGAGGGAGACGGCTGGTGGAGGGAGAAAGACGGGTGGTGGAGGGAGGGAGAAAGCTGATGGAGGGAGGGAGACGGCTGGTGGAGGGAGGAAGACGGCTGGTGGAGGGAGGGAGAAAGACGGCTGGTGGAGGGAGGGAGACGGCTGGTGGAGGGAGGGAGACGGCTGGTGGAGGGAGAAAGACGGCTGGTGGAGGGAGCGAGACGGCTGGTGGAGAGAGGGTTAAAGAAGGCTGGTGGAGGGAGGGAGAAAGACGGCTGGTGGAGGGAGAAAGACGGCTGGTGGAGGGAGCGAGACGGCTGGTGGAGGGGGGAGACGGCTGGTGGAGGGAGGGAGTCGGGGGGTGGAGGGAGGGGGGCGGACGGTGGAGGGAGGGAGACAGCTGGTGGAGGGAGCGAGACAGCGGGTGGAGGGAGGGAGCCGGCTGGTGGAGGGAGGGACACGGCTGGTGGAGGGAGGGAGACGGCTTGTTGAGAGAGGGAAACAGCTGGTGGAGGGAGGGAGACGGCTGGTGGAGGGAGGGAGAAAGACGGCTGGTGGAGGGAGGGAGACGGCTGGTGGAGGGAGGGAGACGGCTGGTGGAGGGAGAAAGACGGCTGGTGGAGGGAGGGAGACAGCTGGTGGAGGGAGGGTGACGGCTGGTGGAGGGAGGGTGACGGCTGGTGGAGGGAGGGAGACGGCTGGTGGAGGGAGGGAGAAAGACGGCTGGTGGAGGGAGAAAGACGGCTGGTGGAGGGAGGGAGACAGCTGGTGGAGGGAGGGAGACAGCTGGTGGAGGGGGGAGACGGCTGGTGGAGGGAGGGAGACGGCTGGTGGAGGGAGGGAGACGGCTGGTGGAGGGAGAAAGACGGCTGGTGGAGGGAGAAAGACGGCTGGTGGAGGGAGGGAGACGGCTGGTGGAGGGAGGGAGAAAGACGGCTGGTGGAGGGAGGGAGACAGCTGGTGGAGGGGGGAGACGGCTGGTGGAGGGAGGGAGACGGCTGGTGGAGGGAGGGAGACGGCTGGTGGAGGGAGGGAGACAGCTGGTGGAGGGAGCGAGACAGCTGGTGGAGGGAGGAAGGCGGCTGGTGGAGGGAGGGGGACGGCTGGTGGAGGGAGGGTGACGGCTTGTTGAGAGAGGGAAACAGATGGTGGAGGGAGGGAGACGGCTGGTGGAGGGAGGGAGAAAGACGGCTGGTGGAGGGAGAAAGACGGCTGGTGGAGGGAGGGAGACAGCTGGTGGAGGGAGCGAGACAGCTGGTGGAGGGAGGGAGACAGCTGGTGGAGGGAGCGAGACAGCTGGTGGAGGGAGCGAGACAGCTGGTGGAGGGAGCGAGACAGCTGGTGGAGGGAGGAAGGCGGCTGGTGGAGGGAGGGGGACGGCTGGTGGAGGGAAGGAGACGGCTTGTTGAGAGAGGGAAACAGATGGTGGAGGGAGGGAGACGGCTGGTGGAGGGAGGGAGAAAGACGGCTGGTGGAGGGAGAAAGACGGCTGGTGGAGGGAGCGAGACGGCTGGTGGAGAGAGGGTTAAAGAAGGCTGATGGAGGGAGGGAGAAAGACGGCTGGTGGAGGGAGCGAGACGGCTGGTGGAGAGAGGGTTAAAGAAGGCTGGTGGAGGGAGGGAGACAGCTGGTGGAGGGAGGGAGACAGCTGGTGGAGGGAGGGAGAAAGACGGCTGGTGGAGGGAGCGAGACGGCTGGTGGAGAGAGGGTTAAAGAAGGCTGGTGGAGGGAGGGAGACAGCTGGTGGAGGGAGGGAGAAAGACGGCTGGTGGAGGGAGGGAGGGAGACAGCTGGTGGAGGGAGGGAGACGGCTGGTGGAGGGAGGGAGACAGCTGGTGGAGGGCGCGAGACAGCTGGTGGAGGGAGGAAGGCGGCTGGTGGGGGGCGGGGGGCGGCTGGTGGAGGGAGGGTGACGGGTTGGTGAGAGAGGGAGACAGATGGTGGAGGGAGGGAGACGGCTGGTGGAGGGAGGGAG
>NC_091557.1:42630865-42635865 GCF_042767895.1 Penaeus vannamei
AGAGCTGCCAGCAGGACGAGAGACTGGGCATAATGGCGCTGAAGGTCCCGCGGCATCGCACCATGTTGGCAGTATTCGCTGCCTCCGATCGGGGCCCCGTCTTCCTCCTCTTCTTCAGCCGCGTCCTTCCTTCACTCCGACTCTCCTTCCATCCTTCGCTCTGCCTTTCGCCGCCCCCGTTCGCGCAGGTGAAGCGAGAATGAATAAATCGCCCCAAACCCCGACGCAGAGAGCCACACGAGGGCAGCACACGGACCGTTTTCCCGCAAAATGTGTTAAGAGCAGCAAAATGAAAGTGAACTGGAACGTACGGAACGACAAACGCTGGCTTGGTCGCCGAGACAAATTATTCAGGAGACCGGCCAGATACCGCGGAACGCATGGGGTACGGAAGGAAACTGACTTCTTTTATTTCTTCGTTTTAAAAGAGTAAACAGTTCGAAGTCCAGGCCACGCGGGGCGTACGGAGGAGTGAGAGTCGCGAGTAAGATCTGTAAGACAGGTATTCTAAGTGGGTCAGAATTTGGAATAAAAAAAAAAGAAAAAAAGAAAACCAGAATTTCACTCACAGGTATCCTTAGTCAGGGCGACAATTGCATCACAGGAAATGGCAGGGAGACTCGTGTGACACAAACAACCGAGTTATAACAAAAAACATAAGCACACAGTTACCTGAAGCTTATCAGTCAGATTTCAGTGACTGGAGCCTAACAACATGGCCGATTAACAATCATGATATCCAAGGACTCCAAGAATCAGCAACCAGTCAATCAAAGTCAATCCAACTACAAATTCAACGCAAACCCAGTCTATCAAAAGTCAGTCAACAGCCACTCTTACCCCAAAAATTAACCAAGAGCCTGAATGAAAAGTTATCATGTTGAATAGCCGAAAAGACCGCTGCCATGATGAATAAGTGAAGACAACATGGCCAACGAGCAGTCAACATGAAAAATGATTCAGGAGTAAATTTGATGAATAAACAAGAATCCTACATGATGGTTGACCGAGGAATGTGAAGGATGACCGAAGAAACAACATATCGGACCAACATTACGGATTAGTATGAGGCCAACACGCTCCATGTGCGAGAGAGAAGCGGAACGCATGACCGACAGACCAACATGGAGGACCGAAAATGGCGGCTGACCTACGAGACCCGGCGAAATGACTCGGGACTTGCGGCGACCTGACCGAGCAGCCAGCGCGTCAGGAGCCGAACGGCCCAAGAGGCGGCGTGTAATGAAGTGTGCGTCGATGTTTTATTTATACAGATCCGTCGGCGGCGCAGTGGGGGGAGAGGGGGCGGTGGGGGAGAGGGGGGGGGTAAGGGAGAGTAAGTGACACGCAACGCCCAGCAGCCAGCATACCTGAGATGACCTAATTCTGTACACATAAACTTGGACAGCATTTGCATGGCCACCTACATACCCGAGCGCACCGACGTCTGACGGGGAAGTCCGAATCGCGGCGCTTCACCGAAAACGCGATTTTTTTCTTTTCGTTTCGCATCTCCTTCAGCCAAAAGAAAAGAAAAGAAAAAGCACTCCCCTCCACCCCGACTCGAAGGCTGTGTCAAGGATGGGCAAATCCTGCCGGAGTTCTTACGCAGATTATTAAATATCCCGCAGATGGATTATGATAATGGCCCCTCGCTGCATCCCGGCGCTGTCCTTCTCCAACGGCCTTCGGAATGTGTCTGCAACCGCCTCGTCCCTTTCCACCCTCGTCTATGGCGGCTCCGGGAGGACTTCACTCCAAGGGTTTTCTCCCTGTTTACCAATTTCCATGTCAGGCGACGCGTTGCAAAAGAGAAGGAACAATACGAAATACTAACTTTCTCTCGGCGACTTTTCTGTATTCTAGACAGCAAGGAAGGCCGCTCATATTCCTGTATAATCATGCAGTTGATCTGAGAAAAGTGCACGGCTAAGGCAAGGCACGGAAGACGTCGTGCTCCGTTCGGGTTGATATAGACGAGTCCTCTACGGGGACGGGCGATCCAACCCCTCAGTCGAAAGCGCCGAAACCCGAACTGATATCTGTATATAACGGTGTATATAATATGTCACAATTTTTCCAGCGGCGGAGGGTTGCTCAGGTGGCGTCTCATGAGGCACTCTGGTATTCGGGCCACGGCCGGCCTGCCTGGAGGACCCACCTGTTGGCCATCGCGATCACCTCGGACACAATCGGAAGCTCTACTACGACTCTACAGCTCTACGGCTCTATGGCTCTCGGTCCTTTGGCTAAACGACAGAGGCCTCTCGCGGAGGACCTGTCTGCCGGAGGACCTCGAGTTCTCGCGAGCTTCTCTGCTTCGAGACGGGTGTTTGAAGTGTCCGAACCGCAGGAGGCCTCGACCCGCAGGCATATCATGATGCGGAGTAACAGTGATTACACACTCAACACGTAACAGCTAATTGGTAGCCAAGCCGAATGGCAAATCACACATGTCAATTGCCGCTAAAACATCTCTCTGCATGAGTGAACAAATAAAAACGTTTTACAATGACCTGAATTTCGGTGTATTTCCAACTTGGGCAAACCATATGGCCTGCAACAACCGCTTTACCATACCTACGCTCTCTTCGTTTCTATTCCCCTTTTAACTCTTGAAAAAGAACTTACTTAAAAATGACAGGAAATCCGAGTGACGTAAAGGTATTGGTAGTTCAGCAACACAAACAAGCGTTCCTATCATGCCACGTAATTTGTCAATGGTCATCTTATGAAGCGTGTGATTAACAAAATAATGTAATAAGGGGAATTAATTTAGCAAGATGAAGTATGAACACAACATGCTAGTGATTAGGATTCGGATTATAATATTGGCAATGGTAATATTGATAATGGTAATAATAACAACAATAATGATAATGATAATGATAATAATAATAATGATAATAAAAATAAAAGAACAATAAAAATAGCAATATTAGTAGTTGTGTTCATAATAATAATAACACTACCACTACTACTATAAATATTACTAGTATTATCATTTATAATAATAACCACAGAAGTTACTACACAGTAGTAGTAAAGGTGATAATCACAATAATAATGAGTTGAAATACTAGTGATAGTAGTAGTAGTTGTAGTAGTAATAACAATATCAGTAACGACAATAATAATAATAATAATAATAATAATAATAATAATAATAATAATAATAGCATTAATAATAATAGTAGTAATAATAATAACAATAATGATAATAATATTAATAATAACAATAACAATAATGACAATAATAACAATAACAATAATAATAAAGATAACAAGTAACAACAAAAAACAACAATGGCAATGATTGTCATTATAACAATAACAACATCAACAATAATAACAGCGTTGTAACATAACAGAAAAAGCTTCACCGATGGTTGTAATAATACTTATAATAATAATAATAATAATAATAATAATAATAATAATAATAATAATAATAATAATGTCTTTCATTTGATTAATAACAGCAATATGTAATAAAACAAACATTATTACAACTATAATGATACTGATGATGATAAAATAAACTGTAAGCAAAATTATACTGTCGTTGTTGTTATTATTGATGATAAAAATTATAATAATGATAATGATAATAATACTGATAACGATAATACCAATGATGATGATGATGATGATGATAATGATGATGATGACGATAATAAAAATAACAACAATAACAAATGATGGATGATGGTGATAATAATTATAATAATAATAATAGCGAAAACTGACAATAAGAACAAAACAACCATAATGATAATGATAATAATGATAATAATAAAAATAATAATAATAATGATAATAATAAAAAAAATAATAATGATAATAATAAAAATAATAACAACAAGACTAGAAATAATTAATAAAAACGATATCATCAATACCAATAAAAATAATCATACCAAAACAACAGCAACAACAATAATGACAATAATCATGATAATATTCGTAATAAACAACAATAAAAGATAAACAGCAGTGCTCGTAACATCAAAAGGCGAAAAGCCGAAACAGGAATATCTCACAAACCCTTTTCAAAAGTGGCCATAAAAGAGGTGGAGGAAGGTCCACCCCGGGGCCACTTCGCTGTGAATAAGCACCAAGTGGCCTATAAAGTGGACAGAACCCGACGTCCCCCCCTCTCCCCCCCCCCCAAAAAAAAAAAAAAAAATCCCAGGCAGTAAGAAACGGAACAAATCTCCCCCGTCGGGACTCCTTCTCCTTTTCCTCCTCCTCCTCCTCCTGCTCCTCCTCTCCCTCCTCCTCCGTTGGGCTTCGCGAGTCCTCATTGTAAAACTTCACGAACCATAGAAATTCCGAGCGGCATGGGGGGAATATAGTGTTAGAGGCAATAAAGTGAAATGATGCAGCATTTCCAAATCTCCTGCGGGAGGGGTCGTAAAGGATCGCTTTTCGTCGGCCGCTCGACGACGCCTCGCGAGGGTCCTTCCTTAACCGGCGAGGAGAAGGAGGAAAAGGAGGAGGAGGAAAAGGAAGAAGAGGAGGAGGAGGACCCTCGGAGGAGGAGGACGCTGGCTCCTTCGCCTCGGCCAGCGGGGGACACGAGGGTGACAGCAGATCCTTCAGACGTTTTGTAGTCTCGTGGGTATCTCCGGATGCCAGGGCCTGCAAGTGAGGGGGTAGGGCGGAGGGGGGGAGCGGAGGGAAGTAGGGGGGGGGTGCATGGTATGAGTTGGCGATGGTGCACGTCTGTTCGGAAGTGCCAGCTGGTCACCTGTACGTCAGTTGCGGCTCGGTGGCGGCTCGTCGCAGGGAGGACGGGCCGGGAACTAAGCCCGGAGAGCCGCAGCATGGCAGCCCCGCCGCCTGGGGACTTCAGCTCCTGGATTTTGTGAGATAGGAAGCAGCGAATGGCCAACACAGAGCCAGGAGGTAAGTGAGAGCTGGCGAAGCAAGAGCAGCAGCTATAAGCATTATTCTGTGTCCCCCTGATTGAATATTAAACAGCGAGGTAGCGAGGA
>NC_091557.1:42650865-42653365 GCF_042767895.1 Penaeus vannamei
ACAAACTAAAAGCGAAATTACATTTTTTCCGCCGGGGCCGCCAAGTCCCACCTGACCAACACCTGCGCAGCATCGCCGAGCGCAGGCATTCCCGACAAGCGCAATAAAATGGAAGCGCTTTTGGAATGGCCACGCGAACATATGGGCGCATCAGGAGTGTCATTCCCAGCCCCTCGTATGCTTTGGACGCCAAACAAGGGAAATCAGAAAGCTCGGGCAAAAAACCAGCTTCCCCGCGTGGTTGTCTGGGAGCAAATAACAAAATAGAAAAAAAAGAAGGGTGAGGGAGAGGGAGGGAGGGAGGGAGGGGGGGCGGAGGGGGAGGGAGGGGAGGGGGGAGGGGGGGGGGGAGAGAGAGAGAAGCCACGTGAATGCATCCGCGCTGGCGAACAACGCTCAAGAGCCACGCGCCGACACCTCGGAGGACACATCCGACGCCTTCCAACCCCACCGCCAAGACACATAAAACACCCGAGGAACCACACACGAACACACCTAACAGCCACACACAAAGAAACCAGAAACCACACACACACACAACGACGAGCCACACACGGGCGTTTGTTAGCTGCTTAGAAAAAACGCTCAGGAACCACACACGAATAACTGCAAGCCACACATGAATCCCAGTCTGCCACACACGAACACAAGAGAGCCACACACGAATCCCGGTCTGCCACACACGAACAGTTACAGGCAGCAAATGCGACCGAGCTCACTCCAGACATACGTCGCAACAACTCTTCTGCATATTCAAGGAGGAGTTTAGGCCCAGGATGAAAGAACTCTTCCGAATGGGTCCTGCGTCGCCAGAGGGCCGAGTTGGGACTCACAGCCCTTACTGCGACCATCCTCTTCGTGTTCATGATATCACTTGATGAACCTGTCATTATAGCCCTAAAACTAGACAGGTGGAAGGCCAAGGGCGCGCCAGGTGGTGGCGTGAATGCTCCAGCTGGCCAGAGCTGCCACCAGCGCCGCAGGATCGGTCAGCTTACCTTACAGGGTATGACAACCTCCCCAGTCCAGCACACACACACGTACACACACTCACACACACGTACATATACACACGTACACGCACATTCACACACACGCACACACACACACACACCTGCAGTTCCCCAACCCAAATGGCAGTTTCGAGGAGAGAACAGAAGATATCTTGGCAAGGAATTTCTGGAAATAACGGGGAGTCAAACTACGTATGGAGGAGGTTACGTGTACTAAATGTCGACGGAGGATCGACCAACCTCCTCGTAAGATGTACAGCCACTGAGAACTAGCATCGGGGGATGCCTCTCGTAATAAATAACGTCGCAGCACCTATTATATAGACCGTCAAATATGAAGCTAAGGAAAATTGCCGCGGACTTAATAGCTCTTTGCCTGTAGAGTCTGTGGCCTTCTGTTGCTCTATCGTCTATCGGCGATCAGGCCATCAACAGGACCATGAAGTCTATATTAGTATTACATATGGCTGGGGAAAATATCCATGCACATGCTAACAACTAATGCTGCATGTTGTAAATTATCATAGAGTGAAAATTAATAGGCGGGGAGCGAATGGAGATTAACACAGGACGCCTCGACCAAAATGCAAATCTAGAGATACATAACATTTACATGGAATCTACTGCTCTATGTCCTTCCGGAAAACACAAAGCAGTGGTTAGAGCTCGGACATGCTGCCTCCAGAGCCGAGGGGCCGTAAGTTCCATCTCTCATGAAGGAATGCATAGTAAATGTTGCAAATAAGCATTGCGCACAAAATAACAATTAACAGGCAAACAACACGCACAAAAGCACGCTCCCCCTGGATAATGTTAATCCACCCCTGGATATATCGTACTAGAAGCTGGAGATGTGTCACACAGCAACAGTGGAGATGCCTGACATACCAGCCACCTTCGTCGAGAGCTGCCGCCGAGCCCCGCTGTTGGCCGCAGTCGCTCCTCCGACCCGACGTACTTTTCTAAAAAGACGACAATCGCCGCATAATATCAAAACCATCCGGATAATGCCGACGAGCAGGGCCCTGGGAGACGCAACACGGCGCGCGGGAAATTTACGGGAATCTACCGGCGCTGGATCTATGGCGGACCTTCGGGAGTCGAGCCCAGGCGGGGGAAAGGAAGACACCGCCGGCGCCCCTCGCCCCTCGCCCCTCGCCCCTGGCCTTGGCGGATCACGCGTAATAAATAAAATGCGATAAGAATTTCAGAAAATGGGTAACTCCACGAAACAGACGAGATAAACATCAGGAATACTAAACAATTTCGGCCGGCCGCGAGTCGCCTCCAAAGAATGCCTGGAGAATACCCTCGGTTCTTGCCACACAACTCATTACCGAGGCCCTCATGCCCAGGCTGCGCCGCCATGCACCCGTCTGATGTACGGCTGCAGGGGCGAGCTGTAGCCTCGGCAAAAGGCGCTGACGCACTTCTAAAAACGGTAATTGCGGTGTCGATAGCAAGAGAAAGGGACAAGGTCTAAGAGA
>NC_091557.1:42655865-42663365 GCF_042767895.1 Penaeus vannamei
GAGAGACAGAGAGAGAGAGAGAGAGAGAGAGAGAGAGAGAGAGAATGGCCAAAAATGTCGCATTTCATCCACTGTCTCCCAAGCTATTTCATCATGTCATCCCCCGGCACAAGCGCAGCCAGCGTCTTTCGCCGAGGAGGACGAGCCAGCGCCCAGAAGGAGGCCACCGGACGCATAACCGAGTCCCGAGTCCTGCTGCAGCGATCAGCATCCCAAGCACCGACTGACCTCCGTCCAGGCAAGTGCTAAGGTCATGCGCGGCAGAGGACGTGTGCGCGCATGGAGGCATGAGGCTGCTCGCTGGGACTTATGTCCGTTGGTGTGCGAGTGCGTTGCGTGCGAGAGTGCGTGCGTGTGATGGACAGTCATGCGTGCGCGGGCAGGGGGGTGCGCGCGCATGACCGTCCGAGAGGCGAGCGTACAATGCCTCGCCGGGAGAAAGTGATCTGGTGTCTATGCATAATATTTACCTACGGGCGGCGGCGGGCGCGGGGCTGCGACCCTCGGACGCGATAGCACGACCTCCCCTTTTCCCTCTTCGCGGGTACATTTCCCGCGGCCAGATGGCACCTCGAGGCGGCCGCCCGTGGTCGGCGAGCGCAGTCCGCCGCGACGCGCCAGGAGGAGGACAGACGGAGCGATAAAGGGAGAGTACAATACGGCCGCGCTCGACGCCGGCCATTAACGCCGCCGAGACACATATGCTAGGAAGGTGCGCATGCGTCATGGCCCTGGCGGTGGCACCTTTCACATCCAGCATGCCACAGCTGCCCCCCTGACGGCACCCTCGCGGCACCCTCGTAAACCGCGCTCGCAGACCCCTCTCTCGCCGCCCGCCCCGCCAGGGACGACCTCCGGATTTTACACCCCGCCGAGGACGAGTGAGAGGCGGGACGAGTTTAACTGCGAGGGCGGGAGGGCGGCGGGCGGCGCGGGCGAGGGCGGCGGGCGGCGCGGGCGAGGGTGGCGGGCAGCGCGGGCGAGGGCGGCGGGCGAGCGTCGACGGAGATCTCGGAGGATGAGGAGGCGGCCGAAGTGCCACTCGGGAAGCTACCCCCGCCGACTGACTGACCTTCCTCCGCGCCGCCCGCCCGCCCGCCCGCACGCCGCCCCAGCCCTTCGCCCGAGCACCGGCCTCCGCAGCCATACCACCCGAACACTGGTGATTTGTACAGTAATTTGTATAACATTAGGCTGCGGTCGTACGCCACTTCTTTTCTGTAGGGGCCGGGGGGAGGGGGGGGGGTGGAGTGCGATCAGATCTGGCCAGCCGAGGCGGACACCAGCCGGGTAGTGTGGGGCCTTTAGCTGTCCCCAGGGCGGCCCGAGCGCTCCTGCCGGGCCCTCAGCCCCTCACACTCGGGGTTAACAGCAGTCAGGCGCCCACAAAGGCCCACAGCAGTTCATAATGTAGTGGGCAGAGGAGCGCCGAGTGTAGTATAGCGGCGAGCGGCAACGAGCGGGCCGTGCGTGGATTTGGTCAGTGTGTGCCTTATAAGTCCTTATTTTTTGCGCCTCCTCGGCCGGCGCGGTGTCCAGACATATTGTCATGTAAATTACTTTTAATTGGACTGGA
Source organism: Penaeus vannamei (assembly GCF_042767895.1). Lineage (NCBI taxonomy): Eukaryota > Metazoa > Arthropoda > Malacostraca > Decapoda > Penaeidae > Penaeus > Penaeus vannamei. The sequence continues at coordinate 42,657,442 of NC_091557.1, forward strand.
TTTGGTATTAGTGTGATGACAGAGATACAGAGCTTGCGGGTGTAAAACACGCTAGGTATCCTCGAGCAGTAGTAGGTGTAGTAGCAGGCGGCGGGAGAGCGGGAGAGCGCGGCCAGCAGCAGCAAGGGGGACTGGCGAGAATGCATTATGCCGCGCCACACATTCCACGCTACGGGAATACGACGTCCGCAGAATGGGCCAACCGCTCCGGACTGTTAGGACGAGGACACGCTCTGCTCGACGAAGGGACGCCCCCGGCTCTCCCTCCCTCGTAGGAACGTCACACGCACCATATATATCACCTTTCTGTCGGGGCAGCTAACCGCGCGAAGGGTGGATAACGTACGACCTCTGTTCTGGCAACAATGAAGGATCAAATGCCTTCTGTGCTGCTATCCATCCCTGGCAACAATGAGACACGGCACCTACTCTCCAAATAAACAATTACCTCCCCCAAACCGCTCTCTCCAGCTCTATTCTCCCTCAAAGACACGGATTACCTCCCTCAACCGCTCTCTCCAACGCACTTCTCCCTCAAAGACACCAACACAAATGACACGCTGGATAATCGACTAAACGTTACCGGTCTTCCAAAAACGCCACTCCGAGTCGAAAGAAAAAAAAACAGAAAGAAAAAAGAAATAAAGAAAATGAAAAAAAACGAAAAAAAAAAAATCATAATCAAGTCTTCCATCTTCAAAATTCTCGGCGGACGGAGCGCTCCCGATGTCACTCCAGCGACCCCGGGAATGCCATGATAATTAGAAAAGTCTTATAATCTCTCTAAGTGATCCATCAATCAGACATTCTGGCCGACGATCACAACACAGGAGTCTCTCGGGACATCATCATCATCATCACACACATCGGCGCCTCTGTGGTAAAAAGCTGTTTATCAATTCAGGAACCCCGATTAAAATCACCTAGTCAGTCAGGTGGCCGCCGATTCTAACGTGTTTCTAATTTATGATAATACAATTAATCATAATTTTAAATCCGGTTGAACTGATAACACCGTGAGGAACAGGCTCATTCTGCCCACAATAAGGAACAAACAAACAGTGAGATTGAGAACATCTTAATGCCAACGCGTTTTTTATTATCATTATTGTTCCCGATGCTTCGAGCGGAGGGAAGGAATCGGAAAAAAGTAAATTGGCGACGACGTCCGTTTCGCAGACGTCGAGGAGGAGGCGCTCGACGACACCTCCGTGGCATTCTGTCCGGCTATCAAAGTTGGCGACTTCACCCGGGCCTCATCTCCATCTCATCTCACGCCGTCATCTTCACGTCGATCAAAAGGCCACAACATTCACTTATCGTGCATAATATTATCACCGCAAATCAACATAGAAAATAAGCAAGAACTTGATTCTGTCGTGACTGGTGCTTATCTGCGAATCTGCGTCTTGTTCCCCGAGCGCCATCTCAAGGCCTTGGTCGCCGTTTCGCGACTCACCATCGGCGGAAATCAATCCATTTTACACGAACGAAAGGCGCGAAAGCAAAAACAGCTGCTCAGGAAGCAGTAAATGCATCAACAGTTCCGAATTCCTCTCGTTCGACGGATTTGCAGCAGCAGCGGACAAGCAGACAAGCAGCTACGCACCTGCTGCAGAAATATGCTGGCCATAAGAGGTAAACAGTTGACTGGATTTATGCGGCAGTCAAGCAAGCAGTCAATAGGCTAACCGCCAACTATTCGTCAAGGGATTGGCCACCTGTAACGGCCACTGGCTGGCCACATTCGGCGGTGTTCTGACCGGCCTGGCGTGGCGGCCAGTGGCCCGGACGCATTCGGCAATCGATTGTGAGCCCCATTTGGCCACCAACTGGCTGGCCACATGGGGCAACCATGCCGAATGGCCATAAACGATAATCACGCAAGTGACCAGGTCTACACCATATTCTTACGAGCTGCAGCTGACCATATATAACATCTATTTGGCTGGACGAACGCTGCAATCAATTGGCTGGACATAAGCAGCAATCAGCTGCTTAGATAAAGGAGTGAAGCGAATGTCCGAAGTGATGACTAACTTCCTCGCCATAAGCGGCACTTAATCAGCTGGCAATTAATCGCCGGCCAGCTGATGGCTGCCTCGTCCAGTCACACAATATCTCATTCGCTAACAACCCTCTCTGCTCCGCCGACCAATCGCGCCACATCTACGTGCAGCCCTTTGCCGCCATTATCAATTAATCAACCATGTGATCACATCGCCTTACTGTCTATCAGGGGGCCACGACATCTATTTGTCAGGCCTCGTTATCTGACACCAGTGGCCGCGGGAGCCCCTGCTTCGGGGCCTTCCCGCCGCCTCGCCCTCGGTGGCAGGCCGGGCCGTAAACTCCCCCGAACCCGCCACGTCGCCTCCCACAAGGACCCGCTCGCCGTCGCCGCCGCCGTCCGCTCGCTGACGTCAGGTCCTCCACGACACTCCGACGAGACTCGTGCTCATCGAGAATACCCGAGCGAGGCCTTTGTCGAGGCCCGGCGCCCGCGAGAACGGCCCTTATTCGTAGGGGCCATAGGGGTGAGGCTGGGGGAGAGAATGGACGCAGACGGCGGGATGGCTGTGGCGTCTCGTACGGGTCTCTTTCCTAGTAGTTTGTAAACAATAGCCTAGGTGACACGGCCGCCCTGCCAGATATGGGTCACGCTTACTTTAGGCTACCTGAGTCACCTTCCAGCGCCACCTGCTACATCAGCTGGCCGCAGATGGTCGGGAGACCACCTACGAGCGGCGCAAGGGGTTGTGAAAGAGAGGAGAGATCATTATCGCCTTTCTGAATTGATTTAAATCTGTGTTCGACGTATCGGCTGCTCGGGGCGCTTTGGCAGCTGACCTTTTCTCCTCGTCTTCTCGCTCCGCAACGGCCGCTACGCCGAGGGTCTTGGGGCGTCTTCATGGTCGCGGCGTAACATTTGACGGAAAAGGAAGAAAAAAATCAATAACCCACTCGGGAAGGAGCCATAGCCACCGGGGCCATAGCAAGAGTGTGGACCTCCAACAAGCTGCCCCTTCACCCCTCCCCTCCCCTCCCCTCGCCCCACCCCCTCCCCATCACACTCTCACACACGCCGCTCTTGCCCGCGGCGCTCCTTCACTTCACATGCCGCCCCTACCTGCCGATTGTGTCTTACGGCTCGCCCGCGTTGCGCCCTCACAGCCTTCGGACGACCGCACACTCCCCATGGCAGCTCCGACTCCCATGCTGCTTCTGCCTCGTTGAGAAGGACCGTCCCTGCGCCTATCCTCGCCTATCCTCGCGGCTCCGTCTATCGTATGCGTAACATGTGGTTGACGGTCGAGCCTGCGTGTGGGCCTTCCAGAATTTACGACCTGCTGACTAGTTGGCCCTAGCCGTGACTAATTGTTAAAACCGCATTTCCCGCAGTAATAAATGTTAAAAAAAAAACCGTTCATGTTTTCCGCATCTGCTAATTAACGGCCGCATATTGTACTTCCTCGGATGAGCGCCCCGGGTTGAGCATCAGCTGATCACATTCAAGAATCCGAAAGGACGGGTGAAAAGAGAAGGGGGGAGAGGGAAGGGATGGGAGGGAGGCGGCGAGGGGGTGAGGGAGGGAGAGAGGAAGGGAGGGAGGTTCCCCGCGTGGAAGTGATAGCAGGCAGTAAGCTATAATTTACCTCATCCACACCAGCTATGACTGTTATCAATTATGGCCTCAGATCCATCACCGGGGGCCTCCACCTGATGAAGGGGACGCAACGAGCCCGTGATTAATATAGTCTCCCCAGCGCCGAGCCTCAGGCCACCACCCCGGCCCTACCCCGCGCGACCGCCGGGCCTCCGTCCGAAAATAACACTATTACTACTATTTACTATTTACTACTACGAATTATTTACGAAGGAGAGGACGATGCGAAGGAGCGACTACGATCCTCGGGCCGGGCGTCGAAATCCCAGCGCGCAGTAAGAGACAGGTCGTTCCGCTTCGTTAAGGCGTCTGGTCGTACCCCTAAATTAATGAACAAGGTCGTTCCTGACAGATTACAACAGAACCGACTTTATAACTTTCAAAACTCACTAATATGTGATGGCATGATAGTCGACAGGTGTCCCTAAATAGGATTATAACAAGGCTACAACGAGGCTTTGGCTCTGCGGGGATTGGCGCGTATCCCATTAGGCTTTAAGGATCAAAGTCGTCCACCTTCCTCCATGTTTATCGAATCTGCGTAGGTGGCAGAATAACAAGACTAATTCACGTCCCGAGAACAATATTGATCCCTAAAGCATGAGTAGAAATGGTTCAAACTCATTTGCAGCGAGTTATCAACAAGAACGTCGTGGGCTGGTGTTTTGGAGATGCAAGAGAGACTATATATGCCATCCCTGAATGTGCGTAAGGCTTCGGGGACTCTTGCCAGATTTATGCTGGCTCGACGCGGCTCATCAAACATTATTCGTAATTTTAAAGGACGACGCGGCAAAAGGTTCTTGTCACTCAATCACCGGCGTTCTTGTGGAACCCCCCAAAAATAAATAAGAGAAAAAGTAATGTTCTTGCGCAGATCGCCGACTTTTGTTTTCATTCACATTTCTATTTAAAAGCGCTGTACTCTTTGCTCTAAGGCTATGTGTGGATACTTCACGTCGAAACCTATTCTTTTTTCCCTATACCATCAGACTAACCGCAAAAAAAAGATATAGTTATCAAACCCCTCTCTTTCACCTTTAAAAAATAAAGGTTAAAAAAAAGAGAATACAACAATTCTAGATAAAAAAGCGAAGACAAAAACACAACGTCAAACAGTGAAAAATCCACGTTTATTGCACTCCAAGTCAAGCGAGGGTCTGTATATAACGCTCATCGTACAAGGTCCTACAAGGCAACCAATTTAAGCGTCGGATCGCAAGGCAGATCTCCAAGCCTTCCCTTTAAAACATCGTTAAAGGAAAACATCCACGCGGCAAATATGGACGTCGACAACAAAACATCTGCTGGTAAATTATTTTGAATTAGGCAAGTGTGAATATCTCCTCTGGAAATGCAATACGATGCCAGGCTCCCGAAGATGGCTACGAGGTACAGTATTTGGAAGGAGCCGCATATGGAGAAACGACATTACGAAAAAAAGAAGAAAAAAGGAAATGGCGGGAAAAAAAGGGAGGATACGAACATAAACCAAATCAAAAATGAATTACACCAGCGGAAATTAAATACACACCGACCCCCTCCACCCCCTCACGCCATATATTAATTAGAGAGGAGAAATAGTGAAAGAGGAAAGAAAAGAAAAGGGAGAGACGGCAGAAAGGATCGGATTGAACACCTCCCGTATAAGGATCCGGCTTGGTTTTTGGACTGGCACTTTATAGCGAGTTCCTATCCTCGAGGTCTGTGAGATTCTGATTTCGACTTCTTACTTTCTGTGTTTAATTGCTTTATCTATCTACTTATACACTTTCAATTTAACTATTTTGCATATTGGTATGTTGTTACGCGTAAAACAACACTTCCCTAACCTAGCGCTGCAGTTCTCTCAATTCTTTTGTTTTTTTCGAACGAACATGTGGAATTCAATAATAAAAAATTAAAAAAAGACGTATAAAACAAAATGTTTCTACATTACATAGCGTGTTTCCTCAAATCCCGTTGGCGTCTTCATTGTAGCTCGACACTTACCTGAAAAATAAATATTAAGCATTAGTTTAAAACATTCAAATGAAAAGAGCGGCAAGATGGCGGGAAAGAAAACAGCTGGCACGTTCAAATTGATGAAAATAACCCTGAGTAAAAGACTAAGTAATGTTAGCAATCGCATCATGTGCATTAATGAACAACAATAACAATGAATCGAAATTGACATCTATAAAGACAATATTAATCATTGTGAACATTAATACATATGATAATGAACAGCAATTTTGATAAGGAAAAAATAATAACC
>NC_091557.1:42668365-42671767 GCF_042767895.1 Penaeus vannamei
CACACACACACACACACACACACACACACACACACACATCTGCCACGGCGCCCTCCTTCATCTCTCTCTCTCTCTCTCTCTCTCTCTCTCTCTCTCTCTCTCTCTCTCTCTCTCTCTCTCTCTCTCTCTCTCTCTCTCTCTCTCTCTCTCTCTCGTGATCGGTGGGCTCAAGCGCAATTAATATCCGGACAACCCGAGAGCCGAAGGGGACCCGAGTCATGGGCGGGGCATCCCTCTCGCGCGAATCGGGATCCGTCGGTTCATCTTTTTAAAGTGGTTCGCGGGGTCAAAATTTGCCCAGTTTTAAGTGATTCGCGGGGTCAATTAGTCTGGTTAGAAGTGGTTCGCGGGATCAAATTGTCTGGTTTTAAGTGGTTCGCAAGGTCAATATTAGTCCAGTTTTAAGTGGTTCGCCGAATCGATCAGTCTAGTTATAAGTGGTTCGCGGGATCAAATAGTGCAGTATGAGGTGGTTCGGAGGGTCAATCGGTCCAGTTCCGAGTGGTTCGCGGGCCGTTCCTGGCGTCCCACGAGCTTCCCCGGCGCCGCCTGTGATTGAGGTACGGGTTTTCATTCATTCGCGCGCCCATCCTCCCTCGCGTGCGTGTCTCCCTCTCTCCCTCCTCGCTCGGACGACGGGAATGCGCGCCCTTCGTAACTCGCACGAGAAGATAAACACGTGGCGTATGTCGAGAGATAGGAAAGGCGTATCATTTAAATGCCTTTCGCAAGCTCCTCCGCAGGCTCCCCCGATGAATTAGGCTCCATCTCCAGCCATTGTTTAAATTTTTGTCTTAACCGCGTTCGTACAGAGCCTGTATGTGTGCGTCACTGGTCAGAGCAGACACGCGCGTGGTGCACATGACTAGTGCATTATCACCCTTATTGTGTGGTAAAGTATGATCCATTATGACGTGTCACGGGCCGGGCGGGATGCACCCTTTTTTGTAAGCTGTAGCATGAGAGGAACAAGGAGGCGTCATTTCCGCCAAGTTTTTTTTTTTTTTTATAATAATATTCCTTAATTTTCAGAAATGTGATATGCTCGTGCATCTAGTTAGGTTTAAATGTCATATTGACTTAGATTAGAACATTATACGAGAGAATAGGATGCGAGCTGTAGTAAAAAAGAGCCATTATTGTCACCATAAAATTATCACGTGGCTGCGAGAATTACACCCACTGGGATCACCGCTTCGACCTCTTGCCTCCGCCCACTGAACTTGCCACCGTCGGCTTCCACCTCTGCCTCCACTCGCGGGTCTTCTGCGCCCGCGACTCCTCCAGACCAAGGGCGAGAGGTGGGTGGCCTGGCGAAGGGAGGCCCGCCGACTGCGAGAGGAGGGCGCGCCAGGGAGGACTCGACCCGCGTCAGGCTGGCAGTCACACTCGACGGCGCCTTGCATCATGGCTTCCAGTTCACGTGTGCGGGCGGGGGGAGGGTGTGCGCCGCCGCCGCCTCCGCCTCCTCCGCCTCCTCCGCCTCCTCCTCCTCCTCCTCCGTCCGTCAGTGAGCATGCCTGATCTTGAACTTGGCAATTGCAAAGGCTCGGTGTTTACTCAAGTGTCAAGTTTGGTCGCCGGTTGACACGTTCTTCCCTTGTGACCTGCAATTCCGAGGACCTGACCTTTCCGTTTCGCTGACCTTTCTCGGAGTTTGTTTCTCTGTTTGGTTGCACGCAGGAACTTTCTTCCAAGTTCGCGTCACTGGTTGCAGGCAAGTTGCTCTTTGGTCGCTCGGTGTACCAGAGCCCCTTTGCAACTTCCACCTGATCAACGTTCCGCAGGTAGACATCCGGTCGAGTTTTTGCAACATTTGCTCCCGCACACCATCATGATGTTGCACGTGTGTCCAGAAAACCTGCCCATCCTGCTCATGATTTCGCCTTGACATGCGTCTAATCTTTCATATTCCGCCTTCGCCTTCACGTTTGCTTGTTTCTCGGGCTTCCGCAATGCGATCAGCTGCCTGGCGTTCCTTTCTGCCGCCTCGGACGTTTCTACAGAGTCGCGGAGGAGTGCAGCCTTAATTCCTATGACTACACGCCAGAGAATGTATAGTTGACGCATAACGGTGCATAATAACACAGCGGCATTCTTGCGGTGGGACAAGGGTTAATAGGAACATGTAAAAGACGACAGAAGGACGAGATGCGCAACACGGGTCCGCAAAGAAGCAAAACAGCGCACGCGGACGGACGCCACAAGTTCCCCCCTCCCCTTCCCCCACCCTAAAACAAGAACAGAAGTAAAGAACAAAGAGAGAACAGCACATCTACAGCAGCACAGACAATCGCACGAAACACTGCAAAGCCCCGTGGAAGCTCTAAGGGCATGCGATACCCTGTGGAGCGCATCCACTTAGAACCATTCATAATCGTTGAACTGTCGCGTTCTGAGAATACATCGACCACTTGGCGACCTTTAATCCTCGTGATGTCATGGGATGTTGAAATATCCGTACCCAAATGCTGCCACCAAATTATGTTATGATCCAATAAGGGGGGGAAATTAAAATAAAATCTACAACGCAAAATGAAGAAGAAAAAAACGTGGTCGACGCTTAGAACTTGCCTTAGTGCAGCGACACATTCAAATATTGTTGACTATGACGTACATTAGCACTGTCAACCACAATATACACATGTCTCTCAATGTCGACGCCCACTTCGCTCCCCTCGGCCTGCTCTCTACCCTTCTTCCTTCCCTCCACAGCCTCTCCACGAACTCCACTTCCCTCCCACAGCATTTCCCGCTCCCTCCCTCCTCCCCTCCTTCGGCCACCCTCCGCCAACATCTGGTTTTCCTCCTAGACTCTCCTCTGCTTTTCTTTACTTCTCTCCCCCCTCAAACCCCGTAATTTATCTCTACGATCTGCGATTCTCAACTGCCTTCTATTTCTCTTTCGGCAATTACTTTTTACATTGTATTCTTGCCTCACTGTTTATTTTCTTATTTTCATTATTTATCATTATCATCATCAGTGCCATCATCACTATTATTTAGATGCATCCTTCCCTCACTACCTCTGCTACGTTCTTCCTGACCTCTGATTCCTTCTCCTTCCCTCCCTTCCTTCTCGATTCTTCTACCTTCCCCTCCCTTCCTGTCATTTCTCCTGACCGCCCTCCCTGTCCCTTCTCCTACCCTTCCTTTCCCTCGCCTCCCTCCCTGTCTCTTCTACCCTCACTGTCCCTCCTCCTTCCCTTCTTTCCCTCCCTTCCTCTACCCTTCCCTCCTTGCCCCTTCCCGTCCCTCCCCATTTCCTCCTATCCTCCCTGTCCCTTCCCCCCCCCCCCCAGTCCCTTCTACCCTCCCTGCCCCTTCCCCTTCCCCTCCCCAACGACAGCTAACTATTCATCACAACACACGCGCTACCTCTCACGCACGCAGTAATCAAGC
>NC_091557.1:42692373-42694873 GCF_042767895.1 Penaeus vannamei
GGTCTTGAAAGTCATTGATGAATTGCCAAATAGACATTATTAAATCAATAATTCTACAATTCGTAACAGAGGAGGCAGGTGTGCCCCCCCCCCCCCCCGACAACTCAACTGGCTCTATATTAACAAAAAAAAAAAATAAATAAATAAATAAAAAAATAAAAAATCAAAAATCAAAAATCAAACACAGCCGGTCGCTGGCGAGAGAATTAGCCAGATTTTCCCATATTCTCCCAGTTTCGTAATGCCCGAGGTTCTCAGCCACATATCTGAAAAATTATTGTGTGAAGGGATTTATTTTTTTCTATGTTCCTTTTTGTTTTTGGTAGCGTTGGTTATTAATTTTTTGATTGGTCGGCTAGCAGAATAGCTAAAAAAAAAAAAAAAAAAAAAAAAAAATCTAAGCTAAGTTTTGATGCCATTAAACCCTACTCTCTAGAGATATTTCTTCAGCAGATCCAAGTTCAGCTTACGAGCAGCATTTACGACATCCGTCTCTACAGTGCCACCACAGCAGATCTAATCGGAATTGATGACGTCACCAAAGGGGCCACACCTCCCTTGGTTAGACCGCATTATGCAAAATTCCAAATCGTTATTTCTCCTATTCATTCGCTCTTTTTATTTATTGCCCTCCCCTTCTCTCTCACCCTCCCTCTCCCTTCGAAAGAATAGACTTCAGCAAAATGAAAATATGACCTGAAATTCTAGTGTTACTCTAGTCTAGAGGCTAGGACACGCGGCTCCCCCCCCCCCCACCTCACGGCATAGCATAGAATTAAGTAATACTTCCTCTCTCTTCCTAAGATCTTGAGATTACCGTTTTCTAAACATCTAAAGGGAACACTGCCTGGCCTATAACACTCCTTACCGATATGACTGTGATAATACCGTGTTATTTATTCTTTCTACATCCTCCCTCCCGCACCAGCCACTAGATCGCTCAGCATTTAAGCCTCGTCTGCACAGAGAACCACATCGTTTGCTGCAGTGCACTCTGCCTCACTTCCTTTTCCATCCTCCATGAGAACAAGAACAAGAACGGCGTCTGTGGCAATCGCTGGAACAATCCATCATATACTGCGAATAGCTAAATGTTTTTTTGCTGCAGTCGGAACAGCGTTTCACTGTCCCCGTTGTGCACTTGTCTCATACCAATTTAATGTAGGCCTACTTCTGTGTGGCCTTCCTCACAAGGTGCTATAAACAAAGACTATATAGTCTTTGCTATAACTCATACCGAGTTACTCTGGGTGAGTTATAGCAGATGAACTCAGTCTCCAAATGCACAGTATTACACCGCACACTTTTCTGATGACGTATTTAGTGTATCGAAGCCTACATTGATACACATGCACGCATGCACGCATATTTTTGTTTGTCTGACACAAATACGTGAAACTTATAGACGCTTATTAAAATTTAATTAGTATAATCAGTGTGGCACCAAATCGTTTTCGCGTATGATTAGCATTAATTAGAGCCTAAATCTGATACCAATGGTGGGCAACACATGCTGCTTTTGTTTTCAACACAGTCAAGTCATATAAAAAAAGAAAGAAAAAAAAATCACGCGTGGCCTGGGGGAGAGACCCGCGTTCGATTCCTTGCACGGGAAGCAACTATAAGTTGCATTACTTCCTAGCTTTGAACAAGCTGGGCTTAGTTTATTAAAACCTCAACCTTAACTAAGAGCAAATAATATGTGGTCTAATGGCTTGGATACGCGGCTTTCACCCGCGAGGCCCGGGTTCGATTCCTGGCATGGAAAATAACTCATTTCCTTTTATTTATATTTCCATATATTACCTTGGTTTAGTAGTATTCGTAACATTGAATTTAGATAACTTCAAAACAAAACACAGTGAAATCATTGCTTGAGAAAGATTCTGGATGCAACTGCGTGTCTGTTTACTTGTGTTACTCTGTGGGTCCTATGTTTTTATATGTATTTTATTAGTTTGTTTTCTGCTACTGTGAAGAGAGTTGGGAAACATTTTGATGAAATGCGACAAAATAGGATATACTATGGCATTATCGCGTACTAAAATAACGTCTGTCGCAGGTTAAATATCATGGTAAGCATTATAGAATTTTAGGATCCATGTTAGCTTATATTTGTTCTATTCTCTCAGTCTTTTAGAATCGCTGTTGGGCAGAGGTCTGTTCACAGCTTTCTGATGCCAATGCGTTTGGAATCTGTCGAGATGATATATGTATATATACGTATACATATGTGTATATATATATATATATATATATATATATATATATATATATATATATATATATATATATATGCACACACACACACACACACACACACACACACACACACACACACACACACACACACACACACACACATACACACACACATACACACACACATACACACACACATACACACACACACACACACACACACACACACACACACACACACACACACACACACACACACACATATATATATATATATATATATATATATATATATATA
>NC_091557.1:42712373-42714873 GCF_042767895.1 Penaeus vannamei
GGGCTCTGTCACAACAGCTCACAGTAAACACACATGTTCATCCACTGCTTATGTAGAGAGAGCGATAGAGCCACATTGCCATAGTGCCAGTGCCAGGGAGTTAAGGTGCCAGCCATAATATTATGACTAGATTGTATAGCGTCCTTCTTGTGCTGTGTGTCATCTTGAGGGTCGAAGAAGGAGGAAGCGAGAGGAGAGGAGAGAGGGAGAAGAAGAGGAAGGGGGCGAATAGGAGGGAAGGGGAAAGGGGAAATGGGAGAGAAAAGGGGGAAAGGGGAGTAGAAGGAGTAAGTGAGAAGAAAGGGGATTAGAATGAGGAAGGGAGAGAAGGAAGAAGAGGAAGGGGGCGAATAGGAGGGAAGGGGAAAGGGGAGAGAGAAAAGGGGGGAAAGGGAGCAGGAATGGAGGAAGAGAGAGGAGGAAGAAGAAGAGCAAGGGGACGAAAAGGGGGATGGGAAAAGGGGAGAGAAAAAGGGGGAAAGGGGGAGTAGAATGAGAAAGTGAGTGGAAAGGGGGATTAGAATGAGGAAGGGAGAGAAGGAAGAAGAGGAAGGGGCGAAAAAGAGGGATGGGGGAAAAGAGGAGAGAAAAGGGGGAAAGGGGAGCAGAGTGAGGGAGCGAGAGGAGGAGGAAGAGGAAGAGGAGGGGGCGAAAAGGAGGGATGGGAAAAGAGGAGAGAAAAAGGGGGAAGGGGAGTAGAAGGAGGAAGAGAGGAGGAGGGAGAAGAAGAGGAAGGAATTAAAAAGAGGGATGGGAAAAGAGAAGGGAAGGGGAAGTAGAATGAGGAAGTGAAAAGAGAAGGAAGAAGAAGAGGAAGGGGGCGAAAAAGAGGGATGGGAAAAGAGGAGAGAAAGGGGGATGGAGAGGAATAGGAGGAAGGAAAAGAAAAAGAAGAGGAAAAAAGAGGACGAAGATGAGGAAAATGAAAAAGAAGAAGAGGCGAAAGAAGAGGAGGAGGAGAATGAAGAGGAAGAGGGAGAGAAGAATAGAGAGGAAGAGGGGGAGGAGGAGGAGGAGAAGGAGAAGGAGGAAGAGGAGGAAGAGGAGGAGCAGTAGCAGCTGGATGGAAAGGGGCATAAAGAGAGGATGAGGGAAAAGAGGAAGAAGATAGAGCGTGAAAAAAAAAAATATATATATATATAAATTAAAAGAATGAATAACGAGAGGAAACAGAAGAGAAAGAGATTGGGACATATATAAAAAGAAGAGAATAGTGACAACATATTTTTAGAGCAAGAGAGAGAGGGTAAGAAAAGAAGAAAAAAGAAGGAAAACACCGTAGAATGGAACAGAAAAAATGTTAGAAAAGAGTGAGAAAACTGAAAAAAAATAAAACAAGAAGGAAACAGAAAAAAATTAAATAAAACAATAAGGAAGATAAAAAAGAGAAAGAAGAGGAAAAGGAGGGTAAACAGAGAAGAAAAATCAGGAGGAAAAATGATAGGTAGAAGAGGAATAGGTAGCGAACGAATAGGAGGATGAAGAAAAGGAGGAAGAGAAGAGAAAACTAGAGGAGAGGACACAAAGGAAAAAAAAGAAAGCTAAAAGAGTGACAGAGAGAAACAGAGAGAAAGAAAGGGAGACAGAGAGAACGAGAGAGAGAGAGAGAGAGATTGAGAGAGAGAGAGAACGAGAGAGAGAACGAAAGAGAGAGAGAACGAGAGAGAGAGAGAGAGGGAGAGAGAAACATAGAAAAAGAGAGAGAGAGATAGAGAACGAGAGAGAGAGAGAGAGAGAGAGGGAGAGGGAGAGAGAGAGATAGGGAGAGACAGAGAGAGAGAGAGAGAGAGAGAGAGAGAGAGAGAGAGAGAGAGAGAGAGAGAGAGAAGGAACGAATACGGAGAGGAGGAAGAGAATAAAATTAGATAAGAATAAGAAAGAGAAGAAGAGAAGAGAAAGAGGTAGAAGAACAAAGAATAGGAGAATAGGAGAACCAAAAACTTTCTTAACCATCATTATGTATCAAACTGTCGCTGAAAGGATTTACAAAATGGCTTTTGCATTTTGAAATTTATATACTTGGAGGCTTATTTGTAAAGTTTCCAAGGACTTTGGAATTTTCCATTGACGTATTTTGAGGATAAAAGACGGATAAACATCACACACGGAAACACACGCACAAACATGTACACATGACTGCATAAACACTCACACACACGCATACACACACAAACACACACACACACACACACACACACAAACACACACACACACACACACACACACACACACACACACACACAAACAAACACAACATCAATATATATATATATATATATATATATATATATATATATATATATATATATATATATATATATATATATATATTTATATATATTAGTGTTACTATTATTACTGTCGTCATTATCATTATCATTGCTATCATCATTACCAATATTATCATTAATGTTAGTACTATTATTATTATCATTATTTTTTCTGTTGTTATTAATACTATCATTATCATCATTACTGTTATTGTCAGAATCATTTTATC
>NC_091557.1:42739873-42742373 GCF_042767895.1 Penaeus vannamei
GTCCCCCACTGTCGCAGGGAATGGCCGGCGGCGCTGCAGCAGGTGTCGTTTCCCTCCGTCTGTTTGGGGGAATTATCGCCGCCTATGCTTTAACGCTGATTTTATTTTCTATAAACTATTTTTTTTAAACCTGGAGAAGGAACAAAATCGATTTTATATTTAGCGGAAAAAAAACGTCTGTGGATCGAACCGTTTCTATAAACCTGAAAAAAAAAATAAAAACGTTACGCCTTTATGCTCAACGTTTGTAGTACATTTTTTTTCTTTTTTTGTAATTACCGGGAATTTCTGTTCCGGTGTCTTGTCGGATGTGGAGGAATTGCACTGCGCGAATTTTTATTTTAGCAAGACGCCCGAAAGCACCACGAGTTTCATACACGATTTCTAAATCTCACTTTCATTACAACTCTTTATCGTAAATTAGAATCCAGGTGGACTTGTGCCGCTCGTAAATCACGTGATTACGAGCCTAAATTAATAGGTTTCTGGGATATGTGATGAAAGCTAATAATATTTTGATATCATTCGCGGCGGCTGATAAAGACTATAATCAAAGTGAATGATTTCTCGCCGTAATTGTAATGAAGTCGTGTTGTAGAATGTTATTGTGCAAATAGTATTGTGCGAAAGATATTGTTAGTATTGTACTTAATGATGTTTATATTATCGTCGTTTTTGTTATCGTAATGATAGTTATTATTATCATCATCATAATCATCATTATCGTTATCATTATAATCATCATCATTCTCATTGTTATTATTATCATCATCATCATAATCATCATTGTTGTTGTTGCTGTTGTAGTTTTAGATAGTTATCTTTATCATTATTATTACGATAATTATTCTCGTCGTATTTTCTATGATTATTACGATGATTAAAAATGACGATAGCCACAGTGATGATTATTACAACAATGATGATAATGATAATGATATTGATAATGGTAATGATAATATGATTGATAATGATAATGATAAATAATGATAGTAGTAGTAAAAATGATATCAATAATGATGATAATATTTTAACAGTGATAATAATGATAATGATAATCCTTATAATCATAATTAAAAAATGATAATGATGATGATAATTATAATACTATTAGTAATAATGATAATAATAATAATAATATCAGTAATGATAATGATAGTAACGACAATGATAATGATAATGATAGATATAAAGGTAATGATAATGATAATAATGATCATAGTAATTATTATATGAAGATAATGATAATGAAAAAAATAATCAAACTAATAGTAATACAGGTAATAATAATAATAATGAAAATAATAATAATGATGATGATAATAATAATAATAATAATAATAATAATAATAATAATAATAATAATAATAATAGTAATAATGATAATAATAATGACAATGATAACAATAACAATAATAATAGCAATAATAGTAATAGAAATTATAAAGATAATGATAATGATAATAATGATAATAATAATGATGATAGTAATAATGATAATGGTAATGATGATAGTAATAATGATAATAGTAATGGTGATAGTAATAATGATAATGATTTTAATGATAGCAATAATGATAATAATGATTTTAATGATGATGACAATAATGATAATGACAATAATGATAATAATGATCATAATGATGATAATGATAATAATATTGATAATAATAATGATAATGATAATAATTTTGATAATAATAATGATTGATAATACGGATAACGATGATGATAATAATTATGATGATAATGATAATAGTGATTATTATAATCATAATATAAATGATCATAGTATAGATAATTATAATAATAATGCGATAATGATTATGATGATGATTAGCAATAACAAAAATGATAATAGTAATAATCATAATTACAATAGCAATGATAATAATGATGATATTACTTGATAAAAATGATAATTAGGTCAATAAAGTTAATGGTAGCGGTAGTATTAACAGTATTTAAAATAGTTTTGATAATGATAATGGTAATATTAATATTGATAAAGGTAATAATAGTAAAACAAGAACAATGACAGATAATGATAATAGTAATTGTCATTATTGTTATTATCATTGTAATTTTTATTATTATTACTATTATTATAATAATTATTATTATTATTGTTATCATTATTATTACTATTATTATTATTATTAGTATTATTGTCTTTATTATTATTATTATTATTATTATTATTATTATTATTATTAGTATTGTTATTATTATTATTGTCTTTATCATTATTATAATTATTATTACTATAATAATAATTATTATTATTATTGTAGCTGTTGCAGTTGTTGTTGTTATTATTATTATTATTACCATTATTATCATTAATTTGATTGTCACTTATTTTTGTTGTCATTATTGTTATTTTTGTTATTATTATTATCGATGATATTATTATTGTTATTATTATTATTATTGTTATTGTTATTGTTATTGTTATTGTTATTGTTATTATTATTATTATTATTATTATTATTGTTAT
>NC_091557.1:42749873-42754873 GCF_042767895.1 Penaeus vannamei
TGTGTTTGTGTTAGTGCGTGTCTGCATGTTTGTGTTTGTGTGTGTGTCTGTGTCTTTGTGGTTGTGTGTGCGTGTGTGAGTTTGTGTGTGTGTGCGTTTCTGTTTGTATGTGTGTCCGTATGTTTGTGTGTGTGTGTGCCTATATGTTTGTGTGAGTGAGTACGTGCGTGTGTGTGTGTTTCTGTTTGTGCGTGTGAGTGTGCGTGTGTGTGTGTGTGTGTTTCTGTTTGTGCGTGTGAGTGTGGTGGTGGTGGTGTGTGTGTGTGTGTGTGTGTTTCTGTATGTGCGTGTGAGTGTGCGTGTGGTGGTGTGTGAGCTTGTGTGTGTGTGTCTGTATGTGTGCATATCTTCGCGCTCGTAGACTTGTGCGTGTGCATACATGCATGAAGGCTTATGCATGCATGACTTCGAGCGCGCGTGCGTACCGAAGAGTTGTAGCATTTCTCGTTAACCTCTTATTGTTGCCTAATTTTCGCCCCGCAATTAATATCTCCAACAACTGTTTGTCGCTGATTATCACTTGTATAAATTGAGGTTGAGAGGTTAGCAGGTTGGGAAAACGGTTGCCTGTTACCCATTCTAAAGGAGGTATTTACGTGTTTTTCACCCAGCGGATGTAATTCACGTCGGGGAAAACACGTAGCCTTTTAACATCTTGTCATGGAGTCTTACGTAATGCCAAGGACAAGGTCTTTATCGTATGCACTTCCACGAGGAGGAAAACAAATGCAGGTGGAAGAAACGGCCATAAAAGTCCATAAAATCGCTCTTGTGCCACCGAGTTTTACGTCAGAGCGGGTGATATCTGTCCTCATGCCTCTCCGGTCCTACTTCTTCCTCCTTCCCTCTTCCTCCCCCTCCTCCTCCTCCCTTCTTCCCTCTTCCTCCTCTTCCTCCCCCTCCTCCTCCTCTCTTCTTCCCTCTTCCTCCTCTTCCTGCTCCCCCTTCCCTCTTCCTCCTCCTCCTCCCTCCTTCCCTCTTCATCCTCTTCTCTCTCTGTTTCCTCCTTCCCTTTCCCTTCTTCTGTTTCCTCTTTCCCCTTCTCTTTCTTTTTTCTCTATCTCTTTCCTTCTTTCTCCCGCTCTTTTCCCCTTTTTCTTTCCCCCTCTCTTCTCTTATCTCTTTCCCCTCTCTTTCCCGCTCTCCTTCGCCCTTCCTCCCTATTTTCTCCCACTCTTTCTCTCTTGGCCCTTCCCCCTCTGTTTCTCTCTTTGTTTGTCTTTCCTTCTTTTCCTTCTGTTTCTTTCCTCCTTCTCCCTCTCTTTCCCCTTCCTTCTTTCTCCCTCTCTCCCTCATCTGCTCCCCGCTCTCTTCCCCCCTCCCCCCTCTCTTCTCGATTTTTCGGTGAATTTCCCGAGTCGCCCGTGTCACGACGTCCTCCTGGGTAAATGATCTATTTTGAGTCGTCCGCCTGGAAGAGCATCCGTCTGGAGTCGTCCACCTAGAGTCGTCCGTCTGGAGTCGTCCGTCTGGATTGGTCTGTCAGAAGTCGTCCGTCTGGAGGTGTACGTCTAGTCCGTCTGGATTGGTCTGTCAGAAGTCTTCCGTCTGGATTGGTCCGTCAGAAGTCGTCCGTCAGAGGTCGTCCGTCTAGTCCGTCTGGATTGGTCCGTCAGAGGTCGTCCGTCTGGATTGGTCCGCCAGAGGTCGTCCGTCCAGAACCGCAGTCGTCCTCCCCGTCTTCCGCGGGTCGCATCCCGGAGACCCTGAACTCCGATAATTCCCTGTCGCGTTCTGGCGCCCATCAGTCTCGGCGGGCGGAAGCGGTCATGGGAAATACCCCAAAGAATTAGCCGTGACACCACCCAACCCGTTAGCCCGATTCCCGACGAACAATGGCAGAGCGATGTTTAATTCGTGCCATAGGATAGAGGGCGCAAGTAACGCTTCCTGTTGTGGTTGCAGTTGTAAATGTGCTTTCTTATCTTCGCCGTATTTTTGCCGTGGCGCTCCTCCCCCTCGCGACGCGTTATTTGTCTCTCGTCGGTTTCCGCTCCCCGCTCCAAAAAACGCGTAATATATATACATATTAGAGATACTTATCATAATTGTTCTATAAAACCAGTTTATCTTTTAAATTGTTTTTTTAAGAAGGAAGCCACAAGGACAGACGGACGGACGGACAGACAATGCGGCGCGCGCTATCAGGAGGTCCTCAATTACTATAGATTTTATTGGGTTTATTCTTTGGATATTTGAGTATGAGAAGCGCTGTCCCTCCGGAGGCAATCAGCAGCGCAAGCAAGGGTTCGTAACATAATATTTACGGAGGATTGAAGAGAGAGAGACAGACGTGGAGAGGTGTGGAGATAGGAAAAGGGAGAAAGGGTTAAGAAGAGAGATAGGGAAAGAGGGAGGTAGATGTAGATGGAAGGGAAAAAAGGAGAAGGAGACGGGGGGGGGGGGGGCAGGCCTGTCCCTCGCCCCCGAGCGCTGTTGTTAAGGTAAAGCAGAATAAATGACGATCCGCGCCTCCTCTTTGTAAATATGTCTGGCACGTGTCCTTGCTGACTCCACCTTCCTCTTGAACTCTTGGGCTCCACCCTCCTCCTCCGCCCGCGCCCTCGCGCCTCGGCCCTCGTTCTGACTTCCCCGCCCACGCCCGGCCTCCTCCGCCCACGCCCGGCCTCCTCCGCCTGCGCTCGGCCTCCCCGCCCACACCCGGCCTCCCCGCCCACGCCCGGCCTCCTCCGCCTGCGCTCGGCCTCTCCGCCCACACCGGACCTCCTCCGCCCACGCCCGGCCTCCTAAGCTTTCTCCGATCCTCCCGGCCTCCACGCCCTCTGTCTGCTCTCCTCTCCAGTCTCCTCTCTCCCCCACGCCGGCCTCTTGCACCCGGGCGCGGCCTCCTCGGCTCTCAGCGGCCTCCTCCTGCGCCCTCGGGTTTCCTCTCTCTCTTCAATCCAGCATCGTTCTCTGCCAAATGGCCTTTTAACCCACGCCCGCCCTCGTCCTCGCCTCACGCCCGGCCTCCTCCTCCTCGCCTCACGCCCGCCCTCGTCCTCCTCGCCTCACGCCCGGCCTCCTCCTCCTCCTCCTCCTCGCCTCACGCCCGGCCTCCTCCTCCTCCTTGCCTCACGCCCGGCCTCCTCCTCCTCCTCCTCCTCCTCGCTCGCCTCTCCTGCTAGCCTCCTCCTCCTCCTCCTCCTCCTCGCCACACGCCCGCCCGGCCTCCTCCTCCTCCTCCTCGCCTCACGCCCGCCCTCGTCCTCCTCGCCTCACGCCCGGCCTCCTCCTCCTCGCCTCACGCCCGGCCTCCTCCTCCTCCTCCTCGCCTCACGCCCGGCCTCCTCCTCCTCCTCGCCTCACGCCCGGCCTCCTCCTCCTCCTGCTCGCCTCACGCCCGCCCGGCCTCGTCCTCCTCCTCGCCTCACGCCCGGCCTCCTCCTCCTCCTGCTCGCCTCACGCCCGGCCTCCTCCTCCTCGCCTCACGCCCGCCCGGCCTCCTCCTCCTCCTCGCCTCACGCCCGGCCAGCTCCTCCTCGCCTCACGCCCGGCCTCCTCGTCCTCCTCGCCTCGCGCCCGGCCTCCTCCTCCTCCTCCTCCTCGCTCGCCTCTCCTGCCGGCCTCCTCCTCCTCGCTCGCCTCTCCTCCTCCTCCTCGCTCGCCTCTCCTGCCGGCCTCCTCCTCCTCCTCCTCGCTCGCCTCTCCTGCCGGCCTCCTCCTCCTCCTCCTCGCTCGCCTCTCCTGCCGGCCTCCTCCTCCTCCTCCTCGCCTCTCCTGCCGGCCTCCTCCTCCTCCTCGCCTCACGCACGCCCGGCCTCCTCCTCCTCCTCCTCCTCGCCTCACTCTCGGCCTCCTCCTCCTCCTCGCCTCACGCCCGGCCTCCTCCTCCTCCTCCTCGCCTCACTCTCCGCCTCCTCCTCCTCGCCTCACGCCCGGCCTCCTCCTCCTCCTCCTCGCTCGCCTCTCCTGCCGGCCTCCTCCTCCTCCTCCTCGCCTCACGCCCGGCCTCCTCCTCCTCCTCGCCTCACGCACGCCCGGCCTCCTCCTCCTCCTCCTCGCTCGCCTCTCCTGCCGGCCTCCTCCTCCTCCTCCTCGCTCGCCTCTCCTGCCGGCCTCCTCGCTCGCCTCTCCTGCCGGCCTCCTCGCTCGCCTCTCCTGCCGGCCTCCTCCTCCTCCTCCTCGCCTCACTCTCGGCCTCCTCCTCCTCGCCTCACTCTCGGCCTCCTCCTCCTCGCCTCACTCTCGGCCTCCTCCTCCTCGCCTCACGCCCGCCCGGCCTCCTCCTCCTCCTCCTCGCCTCACGCCCGCCCCGCCTCCTCCTCCTCCTCCTCCTCGCCTCACGCCCGGCCTCCTCCTCCTCCTCCTCCTCCTCCTCGCCTCACGCCCGCCCGGCCTCCTCCTCCTCCTCGCCTCACGCCCGCCCTCGTCCTCCTCGCCTCACGCCCGGCCTCCTCCTCCTCCTCGCCTCTCCTGCCGGCCTCCTCCTCCTCCTCCTCCCTCACGCCCGGCCTCCTCCTCCTCCTCTCGCCTCACGCCCGGCCTCCTCCTCCTCGCCTCACGCCCGCCCTCGTCCTCCTCGCCTCACGCCCGGCCTCCTCCTCCTCGCCTCACGCCCGGCCTCCTCCTCCTCCTCCTCGCCTCCTGCCCGGCCTCCTCCTCCTCCTCCTCGCTTGCCTCTCCTGCCGGCCTCCTCCTCCTCCTCCTCGCCTCACGCCCGGCCTCCTCCTCCTCCTCCTCGCCTCACGCCCGGCCTCCTCCTCCTCCTCCTCCTCGCCTCACGCCCGGCCTCCTCCTCCTCGCCTCACGCCCGGCCTCCTCCTCCTCCTCCTCGCCTCACGCCCGGCCTCCTCCTCCTCCTCCTCGCCTCACGCCCGCCCTCCTCCTCCTCCTCCTCCTCGCCTCACGCCCGCCCTCCTCCTCCTCCTCGCCTCACGCCCGGCCTCCTCCTCCTCCTCGCCTCACGCCCGCCCGGCCTCCAGGACCGTGTCTCCGCCTCCATCTGAAGGCACAAACAATATAATTTTCGATGCCGTATCCACCCTCAGTGAGATTCC
>NC_091557.1:42759873-42769873 GCF_042767895.1 Penaeus vannamei
AACTTTATTTGCTTCTTTAACCGAGTATGAGTGAAAATCCATGTACCAGCGAGCGAGTGACTGCTTAGGAAGACCGGAGCCACGGCTGAGCGACTTGGCCCTCCCCCTCCCCCCTCTCCCCTCCCTCCCTTCCCTCTCTCTCTCTCTCTCTCTCTCTCTTTATCCCACCTCTCTCTCTCTCTCTCTCTGTCTCTATCTCGTTCTTTTATCTCTCTTTATCTGTCTCTCTCTTTATCCACCTCTCTCTCTCTCTCTCTCTCTCTCTCTCTCTCTCTCTCTCTCGTCTCTCTTCGTCTCCTCTCTCTCTCTCTCTCTGGATCTCTTTCGTTCTTTATCTCTCTCTCTCTCTCTTTCTCTCTCTCTCTGGATCTCTCGCTGTCTCTCTCTCTCTCCCTCTCTCTCTTTCTCCCGTCTCTCTCTCTCCCTCTTTCCCTTCCTCTTCCCTTCTCTCTCTCTCTCTTTCCCTTCCCCTTCCCTCCTCTCTCTCTCTCTCTCCCTTCCCCTTCCGTCTCTCCTTTCCCCTCCCCCTCTCCCTTCCCTTTCCCCTTTCTCTCTCTCTCCCTCCCCCTCTCCCCATCCTCCCCCTCTCCCCATCCTCACCCCTCCCCCACTCCCCCCTCCCTCTCACTCTTTCTCCCTTCCCCACCTCTCCCCCCCACCCCTACCTTTCCCCTCTCCCCTTCCCTATACCCACCCTTCCCCTTCCCTCTCCCTTCACCATCCCCATCCCTCCCCCTCCCTCTCCCCCTCACCATCCCCACCCTTCCCCCTCTCCCCCTCCCTCTCACTCTTTCTCTTTCCACCCCCTCGCCTCCCTCTCCCTCTATCCCCCTCTCCCTCTCCTCTCCTCTCCCCACACCACCCTCTCCCCCTCCTCTCCCACTCTCCCCTCTCCTCTCCCTCTCCCTCCTTCCCCTCCCCTCCCTCCCTTCTCCCTCT
Source organism: Penaeus vannamei (assembly GCF_042767895.1). Taxonomy (NCBI): domain Eukaryota; kingdom Metazoa; phylum Arthropoda; class Malacostraca; order Decapoda; family Penaeidae; genus Penaeus; species Penaeus vannamei. Next base: position 42,760,813 of record NC_091557.1, read on the forward strand.
CCTCTCCCCCTCTCTCTCCTCTCCTCTCCCCCTCACCATCTCTCTCACTCCCTCCCTCTCCCTCCTCTCCCCCCTCTCCCTCTCCCTCTCCCTCTCCTCTCCCTCACCATCCCCACCCCTCGCCTCCCTCCTCCCTCTCACCATCCCTCTCTCCCTCTCCTCTCCCCCTCTCCTCTCCCTCCTCCCCCCTCTCCTCTCCCTCCCCTCCCCCTCACCCCCTCCCCCTCCCCCACAGCCCGCTTGCGCTCATGTGTCCTGCAGTCTGACTCGCGTCTGGAGAGCCGTCGCCGCGCTTCCCGCTGTATTTTAAATCCCCTTCTCTCTCTCTCTCTCTCTCTCTCTCTCTTTCGCTCTCGCTCTCTCTCTTTGTCTCTCTCTCTCTCTCTCTCTCTCTCTCTCTCTCTCTCTCGTCTCGTCTCCCCCGTGGCCTTGGGCGCCGCATCTCCACCCCCTTTCCCCTCCCCCCCTCCCACTACCCTCCTTCCCACCCTTCCCTCCTACCTACCCACTACCCGCCCTTCCATCCTCCCACCTCCCTTCCACCCTCCCTTCCCCCTCCCACTACCCCCCTTCCGCCCTCCCCTCCCCTCCCACTACTCCCCCCCCCCTACGTCTGCACGAGTAGCGCAAAAACGCTTAAAAAAAGAGCGCTAATCCAGCGATACGCCCACGACGACGCTAAGTGGGCGTGCGTGCCTCGTGGGCGTCGCTTGTCTCGTGGTGGTGAGTTTGAGGGACTGCAGCTCCGGGCTCGTTAGCCTCAGCTCGTTGGAATGAGGGTGAGGAATGGGTTGGAATGAAGGCGAGGAATGGGTTGGAATGAGGGTGAGGAATGGGGAGGAATGGGTTGGAATGAGGGCGAAGAGTAGGTTGGAATGAGGGCGAGGAATGGGTTGGAATGAGGTGAGGAATGGGTTGGAATGAGGGCGAGGAATGGGTTGGAATGAAGTGAGGAATGGGTTGGAATGAGGGAGAGGAATGGGTTGGAATGAGGGCGAGGAATGGGTTGGAATGAGGGCGAGGAATGGGTTGGAATGAAGTGAGGAATGGGTTGGAATGAGGTGAGGAATGGGTTGGAATGAGGGCGAGGAATGGGTTGGAATGAGGGCGAGGAATGGGTTGGAATGAGGGCGAGGAATGGGTTGGAATGAGGGTGAGGAATGGGTTGGAATGAGGGCGAGGAATGGGTTGGAATGAGGGTGAGGAATGGGTTGGAATGAGGGCGAGGAATGGGTTGGAATGAGGTGAGGAATGGGTTGGAATGAGGGTGAGGAATGGGTTGGAATGAGGGCGAGGAATGGGTTGGAATGAGGGTGAGGAATGGGGAGGAATGGGTTGGAATGAGGGCGAAGAGTAGGTTGGAATGAGGGCGAGGAATGGGTTGGAATGAGGGCGAGGAATGGGTTGGAATGAGGGCGAGGAATGGGTTGGAATGAGGGCGAGGAATGGGTTGGAATGAGGGCGAGGAATGGGTTGGAATGAGGGCGAGGAATGGGTTGGAATGAGACTAAGGAAAGACTTGAAGAGTAAGGTTTAAGTAGGAATAAATTGGAATAAGAGTGAGGAACACTTTGGAATGAGAATGAGGCATAGTGGGAATGAGCGTGAAGAAGGAATTGGAATGAGCGTAGGAAATCAGTTGGAATGAAAATGAAGAATAATCGAAAATTATAAATGAAAATTAAGAATAAATGGGAAAAAAACTGCCGATGTTTGGAATATCAAAAGCATTCTTCGGAGGCATTCCAGGTTCTGTGCCAGACCCGACCGCAAGAGAAATCGAAGGCTAATTACCATTTCAGTAAAATAGATATCACTTTTTTTTTAAATACAGTAGAACAGTTAGATATTCGCCCTCAAAACCCCGCACTCAAAACACACACACAGACTCGCACATACACACACACACACACATACACAAACTCGCACACACACACACACACACACAAACAAACAAACAAAACACACACATACTCGCGCGCACGCACACACACACAAACAAACAAAACACACACACACACAAACAAAATACACACACAAACAAACAAAACACACACACACGCACACACACACACACACACACACACACACACACACACACACACACACACACACACACACACACACACACACACACACACACACACACACACACACCTCGTTCCTTCCCAAACTCCTTATCCAAGGAGGACCAACTCACGCAAACAAACCGAACGGAGGTGATCATTTTCTTTTCCACTGCCACTCGGTGATGTCGTCCATTTTGGTCTGTCATGTCACGGTGTCAAGAACAAGTCCCTTTACAACGACCGCCGATTGTAACGACCGAACGATCTCATTACACCGGCTGGTTTCTGTCTTTCCCTTATTATGAGTCGACGGGAGAGAAAAATGGTGTTTGTTTACGTCAGTTTAGTCTTATTTTTTATTTTTTTTATTTGATGTGTTGAGAGAGGGATGATGTGTATATATGAAGAGAATCTGATAGCGAAGGAAATGATAGGAAATTCCTGTTGAATTGTCGGTAAAAGAAGTCGGTATTGTAGTCAGCGAGCAGGCAACCTTCGCCCTTAGAGCAGCGGACCGTAGAGACGTGTTTGTTTTGCCAGGAGGATTTTGTGTATGTGAAATTGCGGAAAACAAAAGAATTCAAAGAGGAAGATTATCTAGCAGACGTCAGTGAAGTCTGTTGCCGCATATTTTCCTCTGAATCAATTTTATGTAATTCGGGATTTATCATTCTGCTGTGAGAGTCAGTCAGTCTTTCTTATCTTTTTTATTTATTTATTTATTATGTGTATGTAAGGGGATTTTTTTTTTTTTTTACAGACATTACAGACACACTTACATTCGCATTCACACACACACACACACACACACACACACACACACACACACACACACACACACACACACACACACACACACACACACACACACACACACACACACACACGTACGATTCTAAATGGTTATTTCAAGTGGCATATCTCTGACGACGAACACCGTGGCTCATAAGAGTATTTTTTATATTGATGTGATCCGCGCCGCCTCGGAGTCAGAGACAGATCACGAAGCTCTCATTTTATGCGAGTTTCCTCCCTTGACGGATAATTTACAAGCTCTGTGCAGACACCCGGGGGCTATGATTCAGCGGAGCGAATACCTGCAACAGCTGATAACCAAATCTATATTAAACGCCTATTACTTTTAGATCTTACGCACGCGCCTCATATTCATAGACCCCGATTTATTATAATTTTGAGCGTGAGCAGAGGGCATTGGCAGGTGAGAGGAGACGGAGAGTGCAACCTGGTACCTAGTCCGCTTTACGGGGTCTGTTGTTATATCGGAGTCCTTCCCGTACGCCCGGGAGATCGTAATAAGCAGCGCATGTGTCGTTATTTACCTAGAAGGTGGAATATAGCGTTGATTGCGAGGGAGAAGTGTGCCAACCAGGTACCACAGATCCCGTTGGTGGTTTCTGGCATCCGAACCCCCGGCCAGTGGTGCCACTTCCCGGCCTTACACCGTCTCTCATTACGCACGCTCATATATGCTTACTGCGTTAGGAAAGCGCCCGTGATTCGCCTGATTGGAAAGGCGAGGGTCTACGGAAGAGAAGCCGCGGCGCCGTTTCGCAGTGGGAGCGCTCGCGGGAGAGCAAATCGCGGCGAAATGAGCGAGTGAATGCGCGGCGTGCGTTGTCAGAGGTGTGCAGTGAGTCAGCGCAAACCATGTACCAGGTGCCAAGCTTACAGCGGCACTGCTACCCCGCGACCTAACTACCATGTTTCATTTTAATTCCATTTTTCGGTGTCGCGCCTTGCACGTGACGTCAGCTCCAGCCCCGCACCGAAGGGGTTGCCTGCGACTTCGAGCTCCGACTGACGGCGGTACCCGAGCCCCGTCGGGAGATGCCCTGAAGCACCGAATATCTCTGTGGAGATACTAATGTATGGACGCAGGCGGAGGGGGCAAGTCCTCACAGGGTGCCAACTGGTGCCGTGGCCCTCTCCCTCAACCGGCCCTCTCGTGCCCTTCCCATGGCCTCGCGCCCCGCCTCTATGCCCCAGCACGAACGCCCCGAGACCCACGAATTCGTAAGGAGAGGCGCCCATAGACGATGGGGGAACGCCTCATGAAAGTCGGTCCGAGCGAAGACGAGCGGGAGAAATCGGGGAGCAGCGGTTCCTTACAGCGGGGCCGGGCTCGGGGTCTGAATGGCAGGAGGCCCGCACCCGGCGCCGGCGAGAATTAAAAAGATAAAAATAAGAAAAAATAATATTACATCTACAAATGTATAAGAGACGATATATATATATATATATATATATATATATATATATATTTATTTATTTATATTTATATATATATATATATATATATGTATGTATATACATATGTATGTATATATATATATATATATATATTTATATTTATATATATATGTATGTATATATATGTATATATATATATATATTTATATACATAGGTATGTATATACATATGTATGTATATATATGTATGTATATATATATTTATATATATATATATATATATGAATATATATATGTATATGAATATATATATATATATACATACATACATATATATATGTATATGTATAATGTATACATATATATACTACACACACACATGGGATAAACAGACACACACACGCACAATGCACAATAGATATATTTATAAGCATAAAGATATTTGTTAATGTACAGTAGTGCATGATTATATAGATGTATAGATAGATATAGATATATTGATATAGATAGATAGATGGGTGTGTTCACAGGACGAGACAGATTGGTGAAGATAGAGAGAGAGAGAGACAGACAGAGGCACAGAGAGAGAGAGAGGGAGAGACAGACAGAGAGAGAGGGGGGGAGAGAAAGACAAACAGAGGGAGAAACAAACCGAAGAGAGAGAGAGAGAGAGAGAGAGAGACAGAGAGAGAGAGAGAGAGAGAGAGAGAGAGAGAGAGAGAGAGAGAGAGAGAGAGAGAGAGAGAAACATAGAGAGAGAGAGAAACAGAGAGAGAGAGAGACATAGAGCGACAGAGACACACACAGGCACTGTGGCAAGAACAACTCTGTGATGGGCGCGTATAGCTGCCTACATTTCGAGAATTTCCCTTCGGAATGTCAGCGTCCAGATGGCGAAAGTCGTCCCGTGATTTCGAGTCGTCTCTCGTGCGACACTGCCGACGTCTACCGCAACATCCTCCAGAGAGACCCGTTGCGCAACACTTTCTGGCGTAAACTTGTGCATTATTTTGAAGCCGATTTTTAGATATCTTTTTCTTTCTCTATTTATTTGATTATTTTTATTATTACTCTTCAATTCCCTGCATTCGTCGTTCCCCTTACTAGAATCGCTTTTTGGCTTTATCTCTGGAATTTATTTATACGCCTTTCCCCTACAGCATTTTCCTCTCGTTTCGCCCCCGCCCCTATGCACGAGGCTGAGGCAGTGGGCCCGGCCGCGCCCTTTCAGCCACCCACCTTAAGTGCTCACACAACCCCCTCGCCCTCGCCGCCCACAGCTCCCCGTCGCCCTGCGCCTTGCCCTCTCCCTGCCTGCTGGTGCCTTTCTTCAGCTGCGAGCGAGTGGTTGTTTTCAATTTCCAGTGCGCACTTGGAATCGCTTTTGTTTTGGTTTTACTGCGCTTTTCGGGTTATTTCTTTTAGTGTTTTTTTATGCGCTTTGGGAGTCAATGTTGTTTTTTTCAATGCGCTTTTCGGAATATTTCTGTTTGTGTTTTTAGAGCGGTTTCGCAGTCGATTTTGTTTTTGTTTTAATGCACTTTCGTAATCAGTTTTGTTTGTACTTCTTATGCGCTTTTGGAATCGAGTTTGTCTGTGTTTTGCGATCGATTTTGTTTGTATTTCCATTTTGTGTTTCTAATACCTTTTCCATCAGTTGTGTTTGTGTTTTGATGCGCTTTTTGTAATAGATATTGTTTGTAGTTCCAATTGGCTCTAGGAATCGATTTTGTTTGTTTCTGTTGCGCACCTGTGACCGATTTTGTTTGTTTTTTGATGCGTAATATAGCCCCAATATGGTGTAAATAAGCCACATAAGATTTTTCTCTATTGGCGCTAAATTCAAACTGTAGATAATGCCACAACATAATTTTTTCTCGGTAAACGCTAAACTCGAGCTGTAGATGAGACCACATTCCATTTTTTTTTTCTCAAGCTCAGACTACATATTGGATCTGCATATATTTTACGTAATGTGGGAATTCCTCCGTGTGATTTTGCGTCGGAACAAGAAGTGTGTATTTGACCATCTTTCCGGGATGCTTGGAAAAGTGTCCGCGAATGCAGCGAAATAAGACGTATCCAGGTATAAATATGATTGATTGTATTTTACATGATTTATTATATATTGTATTATATATGATTTATTATATATTTTATTATGATTGTATTTTATATGATTTATTATATATTGTATTATGATTGTATTTTATATGATATATTATATATTGTATTATGATTGATTGAAGTTTATATGATTTATTATATATTGTATTATGATTGATTGTATTTTACATGATTTATTATAAATTGTATTATGATTGATTGAAGTCTATACGATTTATTATATATTGTATTATGATTGTATTTTATATGATTATATATTTTATTATGCTTGATTGTATTTTATATGATTTATTATACATTTTATTATGATTGATTGTATTTTACATGATTTATTATATATTGTATTTTGTCAGTCTTCCTGGGCAGGTATAACTTTCCTTGACTGTGACAGAAAATAAGTTTAGTAATTTATCTTAAATCTGACGACTACGAAATCACTGCCGGGTGGTCGTCGCATCTGGATAACTTCCCCTTGAAGTTACTTGCATTCACCCGCTCGAGAAGTTCCTCATGTTTGAATTTACTCACACCTGTTAATCTCACTTGAATTCACTCAAAGCTGAAGTTATTTTCACGTGAATTCGCCCAAATCTGATGTTATTCTCTCTTGAATTCGACCAAACTTGAAGTTATTTTCACTTGAATTCGCCCAAACCTGAAGTTATTTTCACTTGAATTCGCTCAAACCTGATGTTATTCTCACTTGAATTCACTAAAAACCTGAGGTAATTTTCACTTGAATTCACTCAAACCTAAAGTTATTTTCACTTGAATTCGCCCAAACCTGAAGTTATTTTCACTTGAATTCGCCCAAACCTGAAGTTTTTCTCACTTGAATTCACTCAAACCTGAAGTTATTTTCACTTGAATTCGCTCAAACCTGAAGTTATTTTCACTTGAATTTACTCAAATCTGAAGTTATTTTCACTTGAATTCGCCCAAACCTGAAGTTATTCTCACTTGAATTCGCCCAAACCTGAGGTAATTTTCACTTGAATTCGCCCAAACCTGAAGTTATTTTCACTTGAATTCGCCCAAACCTGAAGTTATTTTCACTTGAATTCGCCCAAACCTGAGGTAATTTTCACTTGAATTCGCCCAAACCTGAGGTAATTTTCACTTGAATTCGCCCAAACCTGAGGTAATTTTCACTTGAATTCGCCCAAACCTGAAGTTATTTTCACTTGAATTCGCCCAAACCTGAAGTTATTTTCACTTGAATTCGCCCAAACCTGAAGTTATTTTCACTTGAATTCACTCAAACCTGAAGTTACTTTCACTTGAATTCGCTCAAACCTGAAGTTATTTTCACTTGAATTCGCTCAAACCTGAAGTTATTTTCACTTGAATTCGCCCAAACCTGAAGTTATTTTCACTTGAATTCGCCCAAACCTGAAGTTATTTTCACTTGAATTCGCCCAAACCTGAGGTAATTTTCACTTGAATTCGCCCAAACCTGAGGTAATTTTCACTTGAATTCGCCCAAACCTGAGGTAATTTTCACTTGAATTCGCCCAAACCTGAAGTTATTTTCACTTGAATTTGCCCAAACCTGAAGTTATTTTCACTTGAATTCGCCCAAACCTGAAGTTATTTTCACTTGAATTCGCCCAAACCTGAAGTTATTTTCACTTGAATTCGCCCAAACCTGAAGTTATTTTCACTTGAATTCGCCCAAACCTGAAGTTATTTTCACTTGAATTCGCCCAAACCTGAGGTAATTTTCACTTGAATTCGCCCAAACCTGAAGTTATTTTCACTTGAATTCGCCCAAACCTGAAGTTACTCAGCATATCCGGGATGCTCCAGTCCGAATTTCTCCCATAGAGTAAGAGGCAAATTACACGTATATATATTCCCTGGAAACCGTTCCAGAAACCCCATTAATACCATAATTAAAGCCATCAAATCCCGCTCCAAACACCGCTAATGATTCATCGAAAATAAGAACCGTGGGTAGAAAAAAAAGACGAAAATGAAACTAGCCACAATGAGAATTGAGAAGAAGCTCAATTCTCATTGTGGCTAGTTTCATTTTCAATTTTGTGTTCACGTGATTGTGTTTGTACTTGTGTTCAAAGTAAAAAGAGCTTTCGGTACAAATGAATTATTTCCATGTATCACCCTTGTCTCGCTAACTGCTAGTCACACAAGGAAACGGGGAAGCTAGCATTTTGCGCTAGTTTGGCGGATGTGGGAAGCTGCTATTTTCCCTCTCTCGTGACCGGGAAGTTATGATTAGATTTTTTTTTCTCTTATGCATCGCTAGGTTTATACACACATGAATATATATATATATATATATATATATATATATATATATATATATATATATATATGTATATGTGTGTGTGTGTGTGTGTGTGTGTGTGTGTGTGTGTGTGTGTGTGTGTGTGTGTGTGTGTGTGTGTGTGTGTGTGTGTGTGTGTGTGTGTGTGTGTGTGTGTGTGTGTGTGTTCATATGTACGTGTGCGTTTGTGTGTGTGTGTGTGTGTGTGCGTGCGTGCGTGTGTGTGTTCATCCCATGAGAAAGGGCGCACGTGTTCACAGTCCTCAGGTCACCTGGGTCGTATGAGGTCAACACAGCGCCAAATTGTGGAATTGATCCTAAAATCACTTAACAATGGGATGGATACGTTGTAATCTATCTGTCT
>NC_091557.1:42790163-42797663 GCF_042767895.1 Penaeus vannamei
CTCAACATACAGGGAAAGGTCATTTCAATTTGATAATGCTAAATTAAAGCCAATCATTAGGGTATTTTGATCTTGCTCCATTTTACAGGAAAAACTACTTAATAACAAAATACAAACCTGTCTAACTGATCATGATGATATGGATTACTAGTCTTTATATCTTCTTGTCGACAGTGGAAAATAGGTTCTGAAGTTAATAGTTCTGCGAAGATACATCCTATAGCCCAAATATCTGAAATTTGAATTATTATTGTATATATACACTAATGCCCTGTATATTGCAGGATGATCCACCCAGATACACAATAGCATTCATGAAGTTACACTTCCATAAAAGCATTTTACAGCAATGCAAATCATAACATTACATTTGCATCTTAACCCATTGTTATATGTGCCATACCCACTGTGAGATAAGTTGTCTTTACACATAGATGGCTCTATGAGTGCTTAGTAACCAAGAACTCAATTACTAGTGCTACCAATTTCAGTTATTTCCCCTTTTCCTCGACTTTCAGAAAAAAATCTAATGCTACTATTATATTTTATGACACTGTAAAACCCAAAATTTCCATAGTAATAATAATAATAATGGTAATACCAACAACAACAAAAAAAATAATAGTAATAGCATGAGAAAGAGAAACTTTTTCCTCAAAAACTCTAGGGAAGGGGAAATCAGGTGAGGTCCCTAGGTCTACAAAGTGACTCCTCAATGGCTGAGCCCTTGTGAAGCTATTTGTCACAAAAAACACTTCCCAAAACAAAACTCCAGTGAATGGTACATATTCCCAGTAGCATTCAATAAAAAAATGATGCTACATGAACACAAATTCCCAGAAAGCAAACCACCCAAATATTCATACAAATGCTTACCAATGGCTTTGGTGTAATGTCTTGCCCCAAGCAAAAGCTCAGGTGCTCGATACCAAAAGGTTACTACTACAGGATCCAAGTCAGCTAATGGCTTGAGTGGCGAGTTAAACAACCTTGCAAAACCCATATCAGCAATTTTCACTCGCCCTCGTTCTACTCCTTCACCCATGACTAGGATGTTGGCAGGTTTCTAGGAGGTTAAAAATCAGTCATTATTATCAAATATCATTCAACCAAATCTTCAACCAATTGACACAAATATTGCTGCCAGCTGCTCTTTGACTTACAATTACTCAGATATTAATTGCATGATATCAACTAGCAACCAATTTCTAAATTCCACATGATATTCTGTGTCTTCAATCTATTTTTTGTTTGTTTGGTAATTTCCTTGCACATATATAACAATTAAGCTTATGGACAACAAAGACAATCAGAAACACAGTTACCAGATCTCTGTGTAGAACCCAATTAGAGTGAAGATATCGAATTCCATCAAGGATTTGATAAAGGAGAGACTTGACCATTCCCTTTGTGACCTGCACTGTTTTCTTGTTGGCTTTTGATGCTCGATGGAACTTGATAATGTGCTGCAAAAGAAAACATGGATAGATGAGTGTTCTTCTTGCATGTGGGAGCGTCACCCACTCTGAGGCCAACTCTCTACACAACTTCAATTTTGATATGAATGGTGTGAAATATCAAAGGGGATGGAGTGTCCCTAACAGGCATATGACATGATGTGCCTTTTGTTGCAAGAATAATGCAGTTACTATTTCACTTACCCATAGATCATGTTCTGCATAATCAAATAACAGCCACACTTTTCTATCTGCATGTGAAAGGAATACTCTCTGGAGGTTTATTACATTTGGATGCTTCAACTCTCGTAGCAACTGTAAAAATAAACAATTATTAATTACCTGTCGTCATATACATACAAAAGCTTTTAGCATTTAAGTCTAATGAGACCTGATCATACACATAAAATACATACAAATGTAAAACTTCTAAATTACAGATAACTCAGGATCCTTAAATTTTTGCTAGCAATCTTTGATGATCTTTCAATCTAAAACCCCAACAGTACAATAATCTCATGATCACTGCTATCTTATTGAAAATTTGAGACCACTGATAAGACTAACAATATTCAGTAAACTTGTAGAATGTTTCTGGTCTGTTATCATGGTGAAGCCAGATGAAAATACTCTAGTCTTGGGATTTCTATCTATGATACTTTGAGTGGAATGATCTTGAGTACTGTTTTTTTTTCTTATTGCTCCATGAAGAGTATCCAACCCACCGGGCCAATTCAATTCGGAATACAATAAGAATAAACTATTGGATTCTCTACTTACTGCAATTTCTCTGCATGCTGACATAGACAATCCAGTGCCTTCTATCTGTTTGAGGGCATATTCTTTTGTGTCCAACCTGAAATTGAAACTTTTTTCTAAACACTTACTCACACTTGATTCATATTTCAAAGTAGCCTCCATACTAAAAATGTGGAAGCAGCTAGGTCTACCTTTGGCCTTTTGCCCTTATTCTTTATAAAAATGAATATAATTACCAACAAAATGCAGAAAGAAATGTACAAGCCTGCCTTCTCATCCATATGGAAGAGAAACGCAGAAACAAGAACACAAGACAGCCTATTGCAAGTACTTTAATTAACGTAAAGGCACAACACCCCTTACTCCAACTTATTCTACCTGTAAAGTAGGAGCCACTCTCAAATGGGCCTAATATGTGCATCAAAATTAATGTCAAATATAGCCTGCACTAAACTCAGAAACATAACCAGAAATGTACTTTTATTTCTTAACTTTAACAATCTCATATATGATCATAAAATAAATAGAATCAGTCTACAGACATTAACTTGGGCAAACATTGATATGGCATTAAAATACCAGTATACACTTTAAAGCAAATAAACTTATACAAAGTAAATTTACATGGATAATACTAATTCTCTATCTAAGCCGGTCTGATGGCAAAGCCTTGGCATGTCCACATGACTAGTATGGACAAACTAAAATTCACCAATATGAAACACTATGCATCCAGCAGTGAATTGTGGGTCAAAGGTTTCCCTCACTACTCCTCCAAGCCTCTCCTTTCGCCATCACCTCCTTCTTTCTGCTTGGACCAAAAGTTAAATCCCAAAGATGGAAAGACATGAATAGTTGGACAATATAATGGAAGGACAAAATATGACAAACCTCTACAGACAAAAATAGAACTGCATCAGATTTGGTAGCTATTTACAGCACAGATACACTTGTCCCCAACTCTACATCATAAACTTTATTCAACAACCTAAATTCTGCAGAATGAATAAACACTTACATATCTTTTTTCATAAGCTATTTATAAAACACATGCATATTTATTAACAAAAACTATTAATAAATAATTCTTTAGAGAGTATTTGTTACTTGGAGTGATGCACCCTCCAGACACTAAGATACCCAAAACCAGGGCATCATGGGAACCAAAAATTTCAAACCTACTCTTTCCTTGTTTCCATACATTCCCTAGATAGGAGGCAAGCCCCCCAGTATCTCCCATTATTAGCACTTTGTGTCAACTTATAGGAAATACGACATAAAGAACTCTGGCTGTGTGAGGGCGTTTTGGATATTTTCATTGTTTAGTAGTATATATGAGGCTACTGCAGCTGTACCTGAAATGTTTATTACTCTATTTCTTATACTCTATAACAGGGGTGGCCAACCTTTTGTTAGATATGACCTACTTTTTCTACAGTTACCCTGATGCAATCTACCAGCCTAAGATTCAAACATATTCCATAAATATAATTGTAACTATAACAATTACTTATAATATAAATAATAGTATGTTGTTCAGACAGGTCCACCATTATAAATATGAATATAACTTATTCCCAGAATATAGAGAAATATAATAATCTAAGTATCTTGAGCACTTGGATATGCTATTGCAGCGATTTGCATGACAACTTCTGAAGGAGGAATCATTAACAGGTACAGTAATGTGATCGACTTAAAACAGGCTTATGATCGACCAGTCAACCATAATCGACTGGTTGGCCACCCCTGATATATAAAATGGCTGTGTCCATTTCCCCATATATCTGTCCTTTGCTCTCAGTAACTTTAACCCTATGGAGTGTACTAACATCTAAATATAATACTTTTGTAATTGTTACATCAAACTTTTTTTTGGAAACTATGTTATAAAACCAATATCTTATCTATGAGCTAAAGATAATACTTCACAAACTGAAAGCTGTAACAGATTTTCTTAATATAGTTTAATCTAACTTTGGACTTCAATATCAAATACCTCTACATACAATAACAAAAAGACTTAAGGAAATTATTTTCTCCATATCTTCAGTATAAAACAACAAAAATTTTGACTTGGAATAGTAAAAGAATCATTGGATAAAAGAAATATTTTTATCAAAGACATTTCCACCCCAAATTGAAAATAAAAATAAGTAAAGGTACAATATTAAGGGACAACCGGCCCGCCACTTGCTTAAGCTTTAGCAATGGCCACCGAGTCATCACCAGGAACATTCCTGCTAAACATGAATTTGCCGACTTCCATTGAGATTTGGTATTGAATAAGGAACCCAGAATTAACTCTTCCTTGCTAAAAAATTTGTGGCAGAGATTCATTGGCCTTTGCTGGAGCACGGAATATGGAGACCACATCAGTATAAATTAAAGATGAACCAATAACAGACTGGGCTCAAGGTGGTAAGAGTGAAGATTTAAAATAAGTATATGCATACAAACTGGTTGTAGATAATAAACAAGACTGGACATTAAGGACTGGTTGTAGATTTGACACAGTGTAGTAGATTATGGATAATATTGAAGACTACAAACAAGAAAGAAGTTGCAAGCTTGTAGATTGCAGATAGATCCACTGTAATCCAACTCAAGTTCCAAATGGAATTACATTGATCAACACAATCATAACAAAGACGGCCCTTTCAAAAGTTACTATGGGCTAGTCCAAATAATGAATCTATTATCCCAAAATACCGCTATAAATACACCGAAACCACCAAACCTCGACCGATCAACATCAACCCAACAACGCAAAACAATAACATAGGAAACAAAAGAAAAACATTACCGAAATCACAAGTTCAAAACCAAAAAACGAAAATGATTCGACACCAAGGCTCCCCTCCACAAATCCCCAGCCTTTTCTCTTACCCATCTTTCCTCTTCGCCTTATACACGTGTCCATACGTTCCCCTGCCGACCTTGCAACCCTCGTAACTAAATAAATCCTCGACCTTGGCCCTTTCATTGTTTAATTTCTCTTTCCACTCATAATCCATGGCGACCCAAAGGAATCAGCGGGAAGGACCTCGGTTTGTTTTCGTGTCCGTCTGCGCATGCGTGGACTGCGGCGCGACTCTGGCTTTGGCTTGGGCTTTGTTCGCATTGTTCTGTTGCGAGTACTGTTGGTCTTGTTGTCGTTATATCATTATCACTATTACTGCAGTTGTTGTTATTGTTGTTGTAATGATGGCGATGATGAACGATGATGATGATGATGATGATGATGATGATGATGATGATGATGATGATGATGATGATGATGATAACAATAATAATAATAATAATAATAATAATAATAATAATAATTATTATTATTATTATTATTATTATTATTATTATTACTATTGTTATTATTATCATTATTATTATTATTATGTTGATTATTATCATTATCATTATCATTATTATAATTATCAATATTGCTATCACCATCATCCTTATCATCATTAATATCATTATCATTATAAATCATCATCATTATCATACTATTATCATACTATTATCATCATTCTTATTTCCATCATTATCACTATTGCTGTTGTTTTTATCTTTATCCTTATCATCTCGTATGGTTATGCCAAGCAAATGAATTCTTGTTTTATCACTTTCCCGTCTACTTAGATTGTTTACTATGGTGTTTAACTTTTATTTTTTTTATTTTTTTTTACTTACAACCATGGTGTAGGGATATTACTATAATACTACTACAGCATCATCATTACTATTGTTGTCATTATTAATGTTATATTCATTATCATTATCATCATCATCATTATTATCGTCATTGTTGTTATTATCATCATGATCATTATTGTTATTATTATTATTATTATTATTATTATTATTATTATTATTATTATTATTATTATTATTATTATTATCATTATTATTATTATTATTATTATTATTATTATTATTATTATTATTATTATTATTATTATTATTGCTGTTGTTGTTGTTGTTGTTATCATCATCACCACCATGTTTTATCCTTTTTTATTGTTTTTTTTAGTATACAAAGGAGTGTGTTCTGGCAACTAGGAGGAATAAACTAAATGAAAGAATACATATTGTAGCGTCTTTTTTCTGTGCATTTATTATCCTATTCCTACCCAATTGTTATATTCGTTACTATCCATCCCTGTTCCATCTCTTATTAGCGTCTTTTTTCTGTGCATTTATTATCTTATTCCTACCCAGTTATATTCGTTACTATTCATCCCTCTTCCATCTCTTATTAGCGTCTTTTTTCTGTGTATTTATTATCACATTCCTACCCAATTATATTCGTTACTATCCATCCCTGTTCCATCTCTTATTAGCGTCTTTTTTCTGTTTATTTATTATCATATTCCTACCCAGTTCTTATATTCGTTACTATCCATCCCTGTTCCATCTATTATTAGCGTCTTTTTTCTGTGCATTTATTATCATATTCCTACCCAGTTCTTATTCGTTACTTCTCATCCATTTTCCATCTATTATTAGCGTCTATTTCTGTGTATTTATTATCTTATTCCTACCCAGTTATATTCGTTACTATTCATCCCTCTTCCATCTCTTATTAGCGTCTTTTTTCTGTGTATTTATTATCATATTCCTACCCAGTTCTTATATTCGTTACTATCCATCCCTGTTCCATCTCTTATTAGCGTCTTTTTTCTGTGTATTTATTATCATATTCCTACCCAGTTCTTATATTCGTTACTATCCATCCCTGTTCCATCTCTTATTAGCGTCTTTTTTCTGTGCATTTATTATCATATTCCTACCCAGTTCTTATATTCGTTACTATCCATCCCTCTTCCATCTCTTATTAGCGTCTTTTTTCTGTGTATTTATTATCATATTCCTACCCAGTTCTTATATTCGTTACTATCCATCCCTGTTCCATCTCTTATTAGCGTCTTTTTTCTGTGCATTTATTATCATATTCCTACCCAGTTCTTATTCGTTACTATTCATCCCTGTTCCAACTATTATTAGCGTCTTTTTTCTGTGCATTTATTATCATATTCCTACCCAGTTCTTATATTCGTTACTATTCATCCCTGTTCCATCTTTTATTAGCGTCTTTTTTCTGTGCATTTATTATCATATTCCTACCCAGTCATATTCGTTACTATCCATCCCTGTTCCATCTCTTATTAGCGTCTTTTTTCTGTGTATTTATTATCATATTCCTACCCAGTTCTTATATTCGTCACTATTCATCCCTCTTCCATCTATTATTAGCGTCTATTTTTGTTTATTTATTATCCTA
>NC_091557.1:42802663-42805163 GCF_042767895.1 Penaeus vannamei
TTTTATCATTATTACTATCATTATTATCATTATCATTATCATTACTATGTTTGGTTATTATTATCATTGTTAGTCTTCTGCTTGTTATTATCATTGTTATTAGTAGGGTTATTGGTGCTGTTGTTATTATTATCACTATTATGAGTGTCGTAGTTTCATTAGTATTATTAGTAGTATTATCATCATTGTCATTCTCATTCTCATCATTATTATTATCATTATCGTGATTATTATTAGCGATGTTATTATTATTATTATTATTATTATTATTATTATTATTATTATCATCATCATTATTATTATTATTATTATTATTATTATTATTATTATTATTATTATTATTATTATTATTATTATTATTATTATTATTATTATTATCATTTTTCATCATTATCATCATTATTATGATTATTAGTTTTATTGTAATTATCGTGCGGTAATGATAATGAATATTATGATAATAATGAAGAAAATGATTACAAAAGTAATACTGATGATAATGGTAATGTTACTAACAGTATTAATAGCATTGATAATGATAATGATAATGATAATAATAATAATGTAATGATGATGATATTGATATTGATAATAGTAATGATAATGATTATCAAGATGATGATAATAAATAATAATGATAATAATAGCAGTAATAATAATAATAACAGTAATATGATAATATAAATGATAATAATAATAATAGTAATAATAATAATAATGATAAAGATGATAACAATGATGATAGTAATGATGATAATGAAAATGAAAATAATAATGATAAAAATAGTACTAATAATACAGTTATTGATATTAGTAAAGGTATGAATGGTAAGAATAAGAATTATAACAATAATAAAATAATAATATCAATAACAACAATACTAATAATAGTAATAAGAATAATAATTGAAATAATAATGATAATAAAAATCATAATACTGACAATAACAGCAGTAACTATAACATTGACAATGACAATATTATTAATGAACTGAATATGGTAACTATAATGATAATGATAAAAATGCTACTAATAATAGAATTATAAAGATAATAATGATGATGATAACAATAATGATTAATAATGATAATAACAACAACAATTATATTAATAATAATAACATTAATAAGAATAATGATGATAATGATAAATAAAAATGATTATCATTACTACTATTACTATCAATAATAAAAAAAATAATAGTAATAATGATAATAAGATCGATGATAGATAATGATAATAATTAAATTAATTATAATATGGATAACAGTAATAACAATAGCAGTAAAAATAACAATGATAAAGATAACAATAATAATAATAATTGTAATAATAATATTACTAATAACAATGATAACCATGATGCAACAGCGACAATAATACAGATAGTAAGAAGGAAAGCAAAGTGTTTCGAAACAGGTCTCGAACTCCAGCGAAAAGGCAGAGCGGTTCATTGCCAAGTTCGGGGCTTCGTGCCGAGTGAGTCAGGTCGGTCGCCGTCTAGCTTATGTAGGCCTACCATGATATAGTCCCTTTTTTTCTTTTTCTTTTTTTCTTTGGCTTACCGTGATTGAAGACGAGGGTAAAAATGGCTTATGTGATCCTGCGATGCTGTGTACGAAGATTGATGTGCTTTGTGGCTATATATATATTTATTTATATAATACTTGGGGATTTTTGTTATTAATATAATTTTATTGATGTGATTATCCCCCCCCCCCTCTCTCTCTCTCTCTCTCTCTCTCTCTCTCTCTGTCTCTCTCTCTCTCTCTCTCTCTCTCTCTCTCTCTCTCTCTCTCTCTCTCTCTCTATATATATATATATATATATATATATATATATATATATATATATATATATATATCATTATTGTTGTTTTTATTACTGTCATTATTACTATTGTTATTATTTGTCATTACTGTTATGACTATTATTTTTGTTATTTTCATTATTATTCTTATCATTATCATTATTAGTATCATCACTATCATAGTTATTATCTTTATCATTATAGTTATAATTATTATCCTTATTATTTTTATAACCATTATCATCCATACTGCTATTATTCTCATTACTATAATTATTATTATTATTATCGTCATCATCATCGTTATTATGGTCATTATCATCATTATGATAATTTTACTACCATGACAATTATTATCATGATTATTTTCCTATTTTTATTATTATTATTATAATTATTATTATTATTATTATTATTATTATTATTATTATTATTATTATTATTATTATTATTATTATTGTTATTATTATCACTATTATTATTATTATTTTACTATACTTAATGATAATATAATGATAATGATATAATGATACTATAATGATAATTATATAATGATAATAATAGTACTAATGATAATAATAATAGCACTAATGATAATGATAATAATAATGATAACAATGATAATATTGATGATTTTAATGATTATAATCAATCAACTAGATCTCCCAGACAGCGCGTACACCATTCAA
>NC_091557.1:42825163-42827663 GCF_042767895.1 Penaeus vannamei
ACAGATACTGAGATATACTTTGCGTGTGTGTATGCGCGCCTGAGTGTAAGCCCGTGTGTGTGTGTGTGTGTGTGTGCGTAGTGCGAGCTTTAATTAACGCCGTTTTACCCATGACGACCAGGGATCCAACGGGCGTTATGAGGAGAGCTGGGGATAAAAAAACAAACTTAAGTGAGTATGAGTTTGAGGAAGTGAGTGTGAGGAAGATGTGAATGCGAAGTGGAAGAGAGTGTGAGTTTGAGGAAGATGTGAGTGTGAGGTGGAAGTGAGCGTGAGTTTGAGGAAGATGTGAGTGTGAGTTTGAGGAAGATGTGTGTGAGTTTGAGGAAGATGTGAGTGTGAGTTTGAGGAAGTGAGTTTGAGGAAGATGTGAGTGTGAGGTGGAAGGGAGTGTGAGTTTGAGGAAGATGTGAGTGTGAGTTTGAGGAAGATGTGTGTGAGTTTGAGGAAGATGTGAGTGTGAGTTTGAGGAAGTGAGTTTGAGGAAGATGTGAGTGTGAGGTGGAAGGGAGTGTGAGTTTGAGGAAGATGTGAGTGTGAGTTTGAGGAAGATGTGTGTGAGTTTGAGGAAGATGTGAGTGTGAGTTTGAGGAAGTGAGTTTGAGGAAGATGGGAGTGTGAGTTTGAGGAAGTGAGTTTGAGGAAGATGGGAGTGTGAGTTTGAGGAAGTGAGTGTGAGGTGGAAGTGAGCGTGAGTTTGAGGAAGATGTGAGTGTGAGTTTGAGGAAGTGAGTTTGAGGAAGATGGGAGTATGAGTTTGAGGAAGTGAGTGTGAGGTGGAAGTGAGCGTGAGTTTGAGGAAGATGTGAGTGTGAGTTTGAGGAAGATGTGAGTGTGAGTTTGAGGAAGTGAGTGTGAGGTGGAAGTGAGTGTGAGTTTGAGGAAGATGTGAGTGTGAGTTTGAGGAAGTGAGTGTGAGGTGGAAGTGAGTGTGAGTTTGAGGAAGATGTGAGTGTGAGTTTGAGGAAGTGAGTTTGAGGAAGATGTGAGTGTGAGTTTGAGGAAGATTTGAGTGTGAGGTGGAAGGGAGTGTGAGTTTGAGGAAGATGTGAGTGTGAGTTTGAGGAAGATGTGTGTGAGTTTGAGGAAGATGTGAGTGTGAGTTTGAGGAAGTGAGTTTGAGGAAGATGTGAGTGTGAGGTGGAAGGGAGTGTGAGTTTGAGGAAGATTTGAGTGTGAGGTGGAAGGGAGTGTGAGTTTGAGGAAGATGTGAGTGTGAGTTTGAGGAAGATGTGAGTGTGAGGAAGATGTGAGTGTGAGTTTGAGGAAGTGAGTGTGAGGAAGATGTGAATGTGAAGTGGAAGGGAGTGTGAGTTTGAGGAAGTGAGTGTGAGGTGGAAGTGAGTGTGAGTTTGAGGAAGATGTGAGTGTGAGTTTGAGGAAGATGTGAGTGTGAGTTTGAGGAAGTGAGTGTGAGGTGGAAGTGAGTGTGAGTTTGAGGAAGATGTGAGTGTGAGTTTGAGGAAGATGTGAGTGTGAGTTTGAGGAAGTGAGTGTGAGGTGGAAGTGAGTGTGAGTTTGAGGAAGATTTGAGTGTGAGTTTGAGGAAGTGAGTTTGAGGAAGATGTGAGTGTGAGTTTGAGGAAGTGAGTGTGAGGTGGAAGTGAGCGTGAGTTTGAGGAAGGTGTGAGTGTGAGTTTGAGGAAGATGTGAGTGTGAGTTTGAGGAAGTGAGTGTGAGGTGGAAGTGAGTGTGAGTTTGAGGAAGATGTGAGTGTGAGTTTGAGGAAGATGTGAGTGTGAGTTTGAGGAAGATGTGAGTGTGAGTTTGAGGAAGATGGGAGTGTGAGTTTGAGGAAGATGTGAGTGTGAGTTTGAGGAGGATGTGAGTGTGAGTTTGAGGAAGATGTGAGTGTGAGGAAGATGTGAGTGTGAGTTTGAGGAAGATGTGAGGGTGAGTTTGAGGAAGATGTGAGTGTGAGTTTGAGGAAGTGAGTGTGAGGTGGAAGTGAGTGTGAGTTTGAGGAAGATGTGAGTGTGAGTTTGAGGAAGTGAGTTTGAGGAAGATGTGAGTGTGAGTTTGAGGAAGTGAGTGTGAGGTGGAAGTGAGCGTGAGTTTGAGGAAGATGTGAGTGTGAGTTTGAGGAAGATGTGAGTGTGAGTTTGAGGAAGTGAGTGTGAGGTGGAAGTGAGTGTGAGTTTGAGGAAGATGTGAGTGTGAGTTTGAGGAAGATGTGAGTGTGAGTTTGAGGAAGTGAGTGTGAGGTGGAAGTGAGTGTGAGTTTGAGGAAGATGTGAGTGTGAGTTTGAGGAAGTGAGTGTGAGGAAGATGTGAATGTGAAGTGGAAGGGAGTGTGAGTTTGAGGAAGTGAGTGTGAGGTGGAAGTGAGTGTGAGTTTGAGGAAGATATGAGTGTGAGTTTGAGGAAGATGTGAGTGTGAGTTTGAGGAAGTGAGTGTGAGGTGGAAGTGAGTGTGAGTTTGAGGAAGATGTGAGTGTGAGTTTGAGGAAGATGTGAGTGTGAGTTTGAGGAAGATGTGAGTGTGAGTTTGAGGAAGATG
>NC_091557.1:42842663-42859504 GCF_042767895.1 Penaeus vannamei
TGCGGCTCCTCAGATACAAGTAACTACAGGTTTTAAATTACAGGTAAGGATAGGTAGCTACAGGTCCTCAAATACAGACATCTGCGGCTCCTCAGATATAGGTAACTTCAGGTCTTAAAATACAGGTAAGGGCAGGTAGCTTACAGGTCTTCACGATCAGGTAGTTACAAGTACTCAATTACAGGTATCTACAGGTACAGTTACTTGTTTATCCTTAATAGAACTTGATGTAAAACGAAGAGAAAAGCAAACAGAAGATAATCATAAACAATAAAAACAAGAAATTATTAAGATTGTCATACAGATGCCATAAAAAATCTACAAAAATATAAAAGCTGATTAATTCCTTATTACCTTTTCGGCGAATAGAATAAGGACAAAAGAAATATTGAAATGTTTTGATTGGAAACCGAAGAGTATAACACGCGCCACACACACACACACACGCTCACGCACATGCATACACACACACAGACACACACACACACTCACTCACGCACGCACACAGACACACACACGCATGCGTATTTTCGACAGAAGGACGAGAGACAAGGCATATCGACGAGCCAATATTTACCGCCGTTAAACTGTTTGTCTCTAGAAAAGCCGGTGGAGACACGCGGCAGTGGATTCAAAAAAGACGCGGGAAAAAAAAGACACAAAGGGAGAAAATGGCGGTTTTTGGGGTGTTCGGTTTTGCATCCAGCGACTTCGGTTGTGGTTATTTTTGGTTAATGGAGATGCAGAGAAGGGGAAAGGGAGAAGGAGAAAGAGACGGGAGAGAGGGTGGGGGAAAAGAGGAAAGGAGAGAGAGGGAGAGGATAGAGGCAGAGAAGGGAGAGACATAAGGGGGGGAGAAGAGAGGGAAGGAAGGAGAGGGAAGGGAAAGAGAGGCGAAGGAAGAAGAGAATAGGAGAGGGAGTAAAGGCGAGAGGGAAAGAGGAGAAGGGAGAAAGAGAACGGGAAAGGAAGGGGTTGAAGGGGGTGTGGAATGGGGGAAGGGGGAGCGATTTTCGACAGAAGGGAGAGACGGGAGGAGTAAATAGTGCGATGTGCAGTTACACAGACTATTCCCAATGCAGGCGAGAGGTAATCAATCGGGTTTTGTCGGCGCGATGGCGAGGACGAGACATAGCGACGCCGGCCGTGTCTGCCCGCTTGCGCCAGCCCACTCGCCCACTCTCTCCCACTCGCTCACTCGCTTCCATTCGCCCACTCTCTCCCTCTCGCCCACTCGCTCACTCTCTCCCACTCGCTCACTCGCTTCCATTCGCCCACTCGCTTCCATTCGCCCACTTTCTCCCTCTCGCCCACTCGCTCCCTCTCGCCCAC
The DNA here is from genome assembly GCF_042767895.1 of Penaeus vannamei. Lineage (NCBI taxonomy): Eukaryota > Metazoa > Arthropoda > Malacostraca > Decapoda > Penaeidae > Penaeus > Penaeus vannamei. The sequence continues at coordinate 42,843,996 of NC_091557.1, forward strand.
TCGCTCCCTCTCGCCCACTCGCTCCCTCTCGCCCACTCGCTCACTAGCTCCCTCTCGCCCACTCGCTTCCATTCGCCCACTCGCTCCCTCTCGCCCACTCGCTTCCATTCGCCCACTTTCTCTCTCTCGCCCACTTTCTCTCTCTCGCCCACTTTCTCCTTCTCGCCCACTCGCTCACTCGCTCCCATTCGCCCACTCGCTTCCATTCGCCCACTCGCTCCCTCTCGCCCACTCGCTTCCATTCGCCCACTTTCTCCCTCTCGCCCACTCGCTCCCTCTTGCCCACTTTCTCCCTCTCGCCCACTCGCTCACTCGCTCCCATTCGCCCACTTTCTCCCTCTCGCCCACTCGTTCCCTCTCGCCCACTCGCTCACTAGCTCCCTCTCGCCCACTCGCTTCCATTCGCCCACTTTCTCCCTCTCGCCCACTCGCTCCCTCTCGCTCACTCGATCCCTCTCGCCCACTTTCTCCCTCTCGCCCTCTCGCTCACTCGCTCCTATTCGCCCGCTCGATCCCTCTCGCCCACTTTCTCCCTCTCGCCCACTCGCTTCCTCTCGCTCACTCGCTCCCTCTCGCCCACTCGCTCACTTTCTCCCTCTCGCCCACTCGCTCCCTCTCGCTCACTCGCTCCCTCTCGCCCACTCGCTCACTTTCTCCCATTCGCCCACTCGCTCCCTCTCGCCCACTCGCTCCCTCTCGCCCACTCGCTCCCTCTCGCCCACTCGCTCCCTCTCGCCCACTCGCTCCCTCTCGCCCACTCGCTCCCTCTCGCCCACTCGCTCCCTCTCGCCCACTCGCTCCCTCTCGCCCACTCGCTCACTAGCTCCCACTCGCCCACTCGATCCCTCTCGCCCACTTTCTCCCTCTCGTCCATTCGCCCACTCGATCCGTCTCGCCCACTTTCTCCCTCTCGCCCTCTCGCTCACTCTCTCCCATTCGCCCACTCGATCCCTCTCGCCCACTTTCTCCCTCTCGCCCACTCGCTCACTCGCTCCCATTCGCCCACTTTCTCCCTCTCGCCCACTCGCTCCCTCTCGCCCACTCGCTCCCTCTCGCCCACTCGCTCTCACTCGCTTGCTCGTCTTCTTGTCCTCACTTCTGCTCGTCTACTCGTTCTCACTCGCGCTCATTTGCTCGTCCATTCACTCCCTCTCGCTTGCTCGGTCGTCTTCACTTCCCGTCCACTCGCTCACGTTCACTCGTTCTCACTCAACTCACTCCCACTCACGCTCGTCCAGTCGACCTCACTTCTACTCGTCCACTCGCTCTCACTCGCTCGCTCGTCCTCACATCTCGTTCACTCGAGACACTCGCTCTCTCACTCATCTACTCGCCCTCTCTTCTGCTCGTCCACTCGCTCTCCTCAGTTGTTCTCTCTCTCATTCGCTGGGCCTCAGATACTTTCCTCAGTGTCACTTACTCGCAACACTCACTCACAACCCTTACTCGCACTCACTCACTTGCACTCGCACTCACGCACTTGCACTCATTTACTCGCACTCACACTCACTTTAACACACTTACTCGTACTCACTCACACTCACTTACTCGCACTTACACTCACTCACACACTCCCACACACCCACTCACAACCCTTGCTCGCACTCACTCACTCACGCTCACTTAGTTGCACACACTTACTCGAACTCACTCACTCGCACTCGCTTACTCGCCCACACTCACTCGCACTCCCTCGCACTCCCTCCCTCACACACTCGCACTCACTCACTCACACACACTCATCCCAAATGACCGAACACTCTTAACCTTCGTTTATAATTTTTAAGATTTCACTCCGTCTCTACTTCTACTTCAGCCCCCCCCCCCCCAAGCCCCACCCCGTTGCCTCGCCTTTCTACTCTTCCTCATCTCACACGCTTAGCCCACTCACTCTCCCTCTCACTTAGCTCACTCACTCTCCTTCTCTTTCCCTCTCACTTAGCCCACTCACTCTCCCTCTCACTTAGCCCACTCACTCTCCTTCTCTTTCCCTCTCACTTAGCCCCCTCACTCTCCCTCTCACTTAGCTCACTCACTCTCCTTCTCTTTCCCTCTCACTTAGCCCCCTCACTCTCCCTCTCACTTAGCTCACTCACTCTCCTTCTCTTTCCCTCTCACTTAGCCCCCTCACTCTCCCTCTCACTTAGCTCACTCACTCTCCTTCTCTTTCCCTCTCACTTAGCCCACTCACTCTCCCTCTCACTTAGCCCACTCACTCTCCTTCTCTTTCCCTCTCACTTAGCCCACTCACTCTCCCTCTCACTTAGCTCACTCACTCTCCTTCTCTTTCCCTCTCACTTAGCCCACTCACTCTCCCTCTCACTTAGCTCACTCACTCTCCTTCTCTTTCCCTCTCACTTAGCCCACTCACTCTCCCTCTCACTTAGCTCACTCACTCTCCTTCTCTTTCCCTCTCACTTAGCCCACTCACTCTCCTTCTCTTTCCCTCTCACTTAGCCCCCTCACTCTCCCTCTCACTTAGCTCACTCACTCTCCTTCTCTTTCCCTCTCACTTAGCCCACTCACTCTCCTTCTCTTTCCCTCTCACTTAGCCCACTCACTCTCCTTCTCTTTCCCTCTCACTTAGCCCACTCACTCTCCTTCTCTTTCCCTCTCACTTAGCCCACTCACTCTCCTTCTCTTTCCCTCTCACTTAGCCCACTCACTCTTCCTCTCACTCACTCTCCTTCTCTTTCCCTCTCACTTAGCTCACTCACTCTCCTTCTCTTTCCCTCTCACTTAGCCCACTCACTCTCCCTCTCACTTATCTCACTCACTCTCCTTCTCTTTCCCTCTCACTTAGCCCACTCACTCTCCCTCTCACTTAGCTCACTCACTCTCCTTCTCTTTCCCTCTCACTTCGCCCACTCATTCTCCCTCTCACTTAGCTCACTCACTCTCCTTCTCTTTCCCTCTCACTTAGCCCCCTCACTCTCCCTCTCACTTAGCTCACTCACTCTCCTTCTCTTTCCCTCTCACTTACCCCACTCACTCTCCCTCTCACTTAGCTCACTCACTCTCCTTCTCTTTCCCTCTCACTTACCCCACTCACTCTCCCTCTCACTTAGCTCACTCACTCTCCTTCTCTTTCCCTCTCACTTAGCCCACTCACTCTCCCTCTCACTTAGCTCACTCACTCTCCTTCTCTTTCCCTCTCACTTACCCCACTCACTCTCCCTCTCACTTAGCTCACTCACTCTCCTTCTCTTTCCCTCTCACTTAGCCCACTCACTCTCCCTCTCACTTAGCTCACTCACTCTCCTTCTCTTTCCCTCTCACTTAGCCCACTCACTCTCCCTCTCACTTAGCTCACTCACTCTCCTTCTCTTTCCCTCTCACTTAGCCCACTCACTCTCCTTCTCTTTCCCTCTCACTTAGCCCACTCACTCTCCCTCTCACTTAGCTCACTCACTCTCCTTCTCTTTCCCTCTCACTTAGCCCACTCACTCTCCCTCTCACTTAGCTCACTCACTCTCCTTCTCTTTCCCTCTCACTTAGCCCCCTCACTCTCCCTCTCACTTAGCACACTCACTCTCCTTCTCTTTCCCTCTCACTTAGCCCACTCACTCTCCTTCTCTTTCCCTCTCACTTAGCCCACTCACTCTCCCTCTCACTTAGCACACTCACTCTCCTTCTCTTTCCCTCTCACTTAGCCCACTCACTCTCCCTCTCACTTCGCCCACTCACTCTCCTTCTCTTTCCCTCTCACCTACCCCACTCTCTCTCCTTCTCTCTCCCCCTCACTTAGCCCCCTCACTCTGGCTCTCACTTATCTCACTCACTCTCCTTCTGTTTCCCTCTCACTTAGCCCACTCACTCTCCCTCTCACTTAGCTCACTCACTCTCCTTCTCTTTCCCTCTCACTTAGCCCACTCACTCTCCCTCTCACTTAGCTCACTCACTCTCCTTCTCTTTCCCTCTCACTTAGCCCACTCACTCTCCCTCTCACTTAGCTCACTCACTCTCCTTCTCTTTCCCTCTCACTTAGCCCACTCACTCTCCTTCTCTTTCCCTCTCACTTAGCCCACTCACTCTCCCTCTCACTTAGCTCACTCACTCTCCTTCTCTTTCCCTCTCACTTAGCCCACTCACTCTCCCTCTCACTTAGCTCACTCACTCTCCTTCTCTTTCCCTCTCACTTAGCCCCCTCACTCTTCCTCTCACTTAGCTCACTCACTGTCCTTCTCTTTCCCTCTCACTTAGCCCACTCACTCTCCCTCTCACTTAGCTCACTCACTCTCCTTCTCTTTCCCTCTCACTTAGCCCACTCACTCTCCCTCTCACTTAGCTCACTCACTCTCCTTCTCTTTCCCTCTCACTTAGCCCACTCACTCTCCCTCTCACTTAGCTCACTCACTCTCCTTCTCTTTCCCTCTCACTTAGCCCACTCACTCTCCCTCTCACTTAGCTCACTCACTCTCCTTCTCTTTCCCTCTCACTTAGCCCACTCACTCTCCCTCTCACTTAGCTCACTCACTCTCCTTCTCTTTCCCTCTCACTTAGCCCACTCACTCTCCCTCTCACTTAGCCCACTCACTCTCCTTCTCTTTCCCTCTCACTTAGCCCACTCACTCTCCTTCTCTTTCCCTCTCACTTAGCCCACTCACTCTCCCTCTCACTTAGCTCACTCACTCTCCTTCTCTTTCCCTCTCACTTAGCCCCCTCACTCTCCCTCTCACTTAGCTCACTCACTCTCCTTCTCTTTCCCTCTCACTTAGCCCACTCACTCTCCCTCTCCCTTACCTCACTCCCTCTCCTTCTCTTTCCCTCTCACTTACCCCCCTCACTCTCCCTCTCACTTAGCCCACTCACTCTCCTTCTCTTTCCCTCTCACTTAGCCCCCTCACTCTCCCTCTCACTTAGCTCACTCACTCTCCTTCTCTTTCCCTCTCACTTAGCCCACTCACTCTCCCTCTCACTTAGCCCACTCACTCTCCCTCTCACTTAGCCCACTCACTCTCCTTCTCTTTCCCTCTCCCTTTGCCCACTCACTCTCCCTCTCACTTAGCTCACTCACTCTCCTTCTCTTTCCCTCTCACTTAGCCCACTCACTCTCCCTCTCACTTAGCTCACTCACTCTCCTTCTCTTTCCCTCTCACTTAGCCCCCTCACTCTCCCTCTCACTTAGCTCACTCACTCTCCTTCTCTTTCCCTCTCACTTAGCCCACTCACTCTCCTTCTCTTTCCCTCTCACTTAGCCCACGCACTCTCCCTCTCACTTAGCTCACTCACTCTCCTTCTCTTTCCCTCTCACTTAGCCCACTCACTCTCCCTCTCACTTAGCCCACTCACTCTCCTTCTCTTTCCCTCTCACTTAGCCCCCTCACTCTCCCTCTCACTTAGCTCACTCACTCTCCTTCTCTTTCCCTCTCACTTAGCCCACTCACTCTCCCTCTCACTTAGCTCACTCACTCTCCTTCTCTTTCCCTCTCACTTAGCCCACTGCCTCTCCCTCTCCCTTAGCTCACTCATTCTCCTTCTCTTTCCCTCTCACTTAGCCCCCTCACTCTCCCTCTCACTTAGCTCACTCACTCTCCTTCTCTTTCCCTCTCACTTAGCCCACTCACTCTCCTTCTCTTTCCCTCTCACTTAGCCCACTCACTCTCCCTCTCACTTAGCTCACTCACTCTCCTTCTCTTTCCCTCTCACTTAGCCCACTCACTCTCCCTCTCACTTAGCTCACTCACTCTCCTTCTCTTTCCCTCTCACTTAGCCCACTCACTCTCCCTCTCACTTACCTCACTCACTCTCCTTCTCTTTCCCTCTCACTTAGCCCCCTCACTCTCCCTCTCACTTAGCTCACTCACTCTCCTTCTCTTTCCCTCTCACTTAGCCCACTCACTCTCCCTCTCACTTAGCTCACTCACTCTCCTTCTCTTTCCCTCTCACTTAGCCCACTCACTCTCCTTCTCTTTCCCTCTCACTTAGCCCACTCACTCTCCCTCTCACTTAGCTCACTCACTCTCCTTCTCTTTCCCTCTCACTTAGCCCACTCACTCTCCCTCTCACTTAGCTCACTCACTCTCCTTCTCTTTCCCTCTCACTTAGCCCCCTCACTCTCCCTCTCACTTAGCTCACTCACTCTCCTTCTCTTTCCCTCTCACTTAGCTCACTCACTCTCCCTCTCACTTAGCCTACTCACTCTCCCTCTCACTTAGCCCACTCACTCTCCCTCTCACTTAGCCCACTCACTCTCCCTCTCACTTAGCCCACTCACTCTCCCTCTCACTTAGCCCACTCACTCTCCCTCTCACTTAGCCCACTCACTCTCCCTCTCACTTAGCCCACTCACTCTCCCTCTCACTTAGCCCACTCACTCTTCCTCTCACTTAGCTCACTCACTCTCCCTCTCTTTCCCTCTCACTTAGCCTACTCCCTCTCCCTTTCATTTAGCCCACTCACTCTTCCTCTCACTTAGCCCACTCACTCTTCCTCTCACTAAACCCACTCACTCTCCCTCTCACTTAGCCCACTCACTCTTCCTCTCACTTAGTCCACTCACTTAGCTCACTCACTCTCCCTCTCACTTAGCCCACTCACTCTTCCTCTCATTTAGTCCACTCACTCTCCCTCTCTTTACCTCTCACTCAGCCCACTCACTCTCCCTCTCATTTAGCCCACTCCCTCTCCCTCTCATTTAGCCCACTCACTCTTCCTCTCACTTAGCCCACTCACTCTTCCTCTCGCCTAGCCCGCACACTCCCAGTCTCATTATTCCCTCTCATTTTCTCCCTCTCAACGTAAGGACCTCGGTCTCCCTCTCAACATAACCCACTCGCTCTCCCACTCATCCTCCCCACGTAGTCCACTCTCTCGTTCTCTCAGTGTCACTCCCTCACACCCACTCATTCCCTCTCACTTGACCGTCTCTTCTCCCAAAACTTCCTCTTCTTCAATAGAGTATAAATCCATTAGCATTCCTTTTTCAAAAATGGATTCGGAACCTTTTGGAAATCGAATCCCGTATCGCTTAGCACAATCGGATTCTAATTCCCACTAAGATGTCTTGCGCGCGAGAACTTGCTATCAGTTTGGTTAGTGCTTTTCACAATCCATCACATTTTTTTTTTTTGTGTGTGTGTGTGTTTTTTTTATTCATATTTACCAGTCTTCGAAAAATAAAATCCATATTATTTTTATATCATTACGTGTTTTTTTTTTCACTTCCGTCCTAAACATCGTACTAATTTTCATCAAATTTGTTTTTCGCGCCATTTTTCTCCTTCGTGTTCGTTCGAAAATATAACTCTTCAACTCTTCCAATAGATTATCAACTACTTTCACCATTATAAGAAAAAAAATCGCATGTATTTATCGTCTTTTTCTCTTCTTCTTTTTCTTCTTCTCCTCCCAAAAAGACCCGCAGTATTAAGTTTCATTTTGTTGTTTGAAAGACTTCCATTCTCTCCCTGAAGGATCTAGTCTCGGGGACGACAGCGTGGCGCCAGACGATGCTCAAAATTCATTGAAAAGGCAGGGTAGTTGGTGGTTTTTCAAGATCTCGAGAAATGAAATGGATGAATCGAAATTCTTGCCATTGGCTTGCTATCCCCCAAATCGTCCCAGATACTCGTTGTTGGTCTGGGGAAAAAGAAGAAGAAGAAGAAGAAGAAGAGAATAAAAAAAAGTTAATGCATTTCTCATCTTTGTATCTTTGGCTAAAATCCTGGAAACTTTTCATGGTGAATGTCTATAGCTATTGTAGATATATATTTTTTTAATGTCATTTTTCTTTATCGATTATACAGTCAGATTTGATTCATATACTTTATTTGGTTCTTCTGAGTTAAATGAAAAGCATTTATGGATTTTTTTCCCATTTCATTATTAACTAAAAGCACCCATCCAAGTCGCATACTTCTATAATCAAAATTTAACTTATGCTTTTCATTTTCCGCGGGGGGGGGGGGCCCCGACCTGCGTGGGAAAATACCCTTGTTTGAGGGATTCCTGAATTCACATATACATACACACACACACACACACACACACACACACACACACACACACACACACACACACACACACACACACACACACACATATATATATATATATATATATATATATATATATATATATATATATATATATATATATTTATGTATGTATGTATGTATGTATGTGTGTGTGTGTCTGTGTGTGGGTGGGTGTCAATCTGTGTGTGTGTGTGTGTGTGTGTGTGTGTGTGTGTGTGTGTGTGTGTGAATCTCACTTTCTCTCTCTCTTTCTCTCTCTAGATATGTAGATAGAAAGATGGGTAGATGGATACAGATATAGATAAGCCAGTTAGGATATACATATAGAAACAGAGGTAGATAGATAGGTTGATAGATAGATGATTGGTAGATAGATAGATAAAGAGAGAGAGAGAGAGAGAAATACAGAAAGTTAAATAAAAATAGAAAAAAGGAGAAAGAAAAAGAAAAGACAAATAAGAAAAAGAAAAAAAAGAAAGAAAAGAAAAGAAAAATCTCAAACTGACCCGACGCTCAACCCCCCCCTCCAGCCCCCCTAGCCCCCTTCTTCCTTCTCCCCCCCACCCCCACCCCCGCAACCCCGTGCGAAGAGAGAACACCCCACCCCTGACGACAGACAACCCCAACCCCCCTCCCCGCCCCCGTCCCCCACCAAAACACACATCGACCAAGCAGACGAGGAAGCGAGAGGTCTAGACGTCGGAAAACCGGAAGAGGGGAGGGAAGGAGGGAGGGAGGGAGGGGAGGGGGCTACCTTGAATTTACCGACAGACGCGAGTGTGTCGGCGAGACCTGCTAACCGTCGCCGCCGCCGCCGCCGCCGCCGCTGTCGCCTCCTCCGCCGCCGCCGCCGTCTGCCCGAGTGAGAGGCCCTTGCGCCCGTCGGGAGGAAACCAGGGGTTCAAAATTTGTTTATTTATTAATTTTAAAATTATGTAAAAGATAGACACTTTACATACACAGAGAGGTATCTATGTTCGTGCGTGCGTGCGTGCGTGCGTGTGCGTGTGCATGTGTGTGTGTGTGTGTGTGTGTGTGTGTGTGTGTTTGTTTGTTTGTGGAACTGTGTTTACGAGTGGAAGTGTACAATGATATGTGCGTGGATGTATATACCTACAAATATGTATAATACATTTCTTCCACTTGCATTCCGGCAGCGAAGCGTGTAAAAACTGTTATTTCAATGTTCTGCCAATTAGAATTTCGTCCTTACAGACACCATTCGGCTTATTTACCTCTTCACTGCGCATCTTTCGTAGTTTTCGTCTTTTGTTTCGTCACAGCAGACCCGTGGCACTCTCTCCACGCCACGTCATGCCATGAATTTTCATAAAAGACGCAGAAATAAAGGCATATCTATCTATACATCTGATATACATTTAACTATCTATTTGCCAGCTTGATATGCATGACTAGACTGATAGATATGCCTTTATTTCTTTATTCGCGCATGTCAAGTATACGAATATTCTTTGGGTCGGGCCTCGAACAATAACAAACCGGCAGGTAAGCTCTCTTCTGGAACGAAATTCTAAAAATGGCGGCTGATGCTTCGAGGATGTATGTGTTCATGTAGTTGTGCTTATTTTGTTTAGACCTCCGTCACCCTCGTGCAAGAGGCGAAGATGCACTGGGCTGTAAAGGCGAAATTCGTGTAAGATTGTGGTTGGTGAGAGTTTGAGGGAAAAAGGATACCATACTTTGACTGTGAGTTTAGGCTGCCATCACTGAAAAAAAGGAAAATACCTTAATAGCCAGTAAACCTTATAATACATTGGAACAATACAATCATATTACGAGCGGGTATATACTCTATCAGCAAGTATGAGTATATCGCACAGAGTATATTTAATGGATACAGAGTATGGTCAATGGTTCCTAAGCAAATTAAATGTGCTAGCCTGCAAAGGTCATATAGCACTAACATAGAATTTGCTATACCTGTGATATACTGTATACCCTGGCTGTGAGGCTATACTTTATAGTGATGGTCTCTGGATCATCGAGTATTCTTTAAAATGAAATACTTAAAATTAACCCAAAAAGGAATAGGAAATACATCAGTAATCCATGAAAATAACATTATATACTAATGAATAAAGCAGGTAAAAGAGTTTAAATACAACTGCTTGTGTACCGTAGAAGTTCAGGGATCGTGAAGGTAATAAAATTATTGGGGCACAATAGAAAAAAAAAGATTGATTAGTATGAACAGTTAAAAATAAATTTCCTTCATGTCTCTTAAGCAGAACAAAGTGCTTATTTTGTGTGTATGATTTCGAACATTTTTTAGTACTAGACAAAAATTGTTTATAGTTTGTTTTTTTCACCCAGTTACAGATACTACACACAGAACAAGTTTATTTTGTGCTTTTTCAATTTAAACGAGATATGCAACTTTTGTTCTTATTGTATAGTGTTTATATACACTGCCAAACAGAGAGTAAATTTGTTGTATTCTTTTCACTCGGTTATAGACACTAAACACAAACCGTTTATTTAGTATAGTTAATTTTATAAATCAGTTTAGGCAATAAACACAAAGCGTTTATTTTGCGAACAAGGTTTTCATTTAGCATCTCTTAGACATCTAACAAAGAGTAAATATTCTTTTCTTTTTTTTGTCAACTTTAGACGTTATTCACAAACTCATTTTGATATGTTTCCTGTTTCCAAGCCGATGTTAGACTCAAAAAAAAAAGTCCCTAGCCTTGATATGTTTCCTGTTTCCAAGCCGATCTTAGACAAAAAAAAAGGAAAAAAATTGTGTCTATCGCTTCTTCCCCGTACATGTTATCAACAAGACAGCAGTAATTTCCCCGCGCTAAGCTCTCCCCTTTCTCGGCATAGCACTGTCCTGCCCATAACGCCGCACTGGAGAGAGAACCGTCCGAACCATCGCTGCTTCACGAACCGCGCAGTCGCCCGAAACGCGAACCACTCGGCACATAACCCCGAGGAAAGTCATGAAGGATGTATGAGCTTGGGTATAATGGTCCATTAAAAGGGTTATTATCTTCAGATTGAGATAATGCTATGTGTATTGTGTTTTAGTTGGGGATGCCCGGTGATATGGGCGTTGTAACCAGTCGGGTGCGTTGTAGCAAGGATGAGGGTAATATTGAATGGTGTATCTGATGTGTATACATATTTCGTTTTATTTTTTTAGGGGATGGAGGGGATGGAGAAATATGTATACATATATCTAACATGTATACATATTTCTTTTTATCTTTTTTTAAGGACTGGAGAGGGACGCGTCCATTTTGGTTTCTTGTGGATGATCAATTTTTAAAATGAATTTCTTTTTTATTTTCCAAAACACGGTGCAAGCATACTATATACAGTAAGACCTAAGCGGATATGTGGTGTGAAAAAGGCAATACTAAGTTTGTAAGGTAGCCATATCATATTTTTGAGGAGATAACCACGTCTGGAGAAAGTGGAGAGAAAGAGATAAGAGAAAACGAAGAGAAAGAGCAATAAAGAGGGAGAGTAAGTCAATAACAGGAATCCACCACGAAAAAAAATAACACACGGCACATACATTCAATCAAACAAAGAAAAATGACGACTCCCATAATGTTTAGACGCGAGAGATATAGAACACCCGGCATGTAATGAAGACATACGCACTCGACCGGGGTTGCTGGACCATGCAAGGGGTGTCATCTGCAGTACTCGAGGTCAGTGTCAGCTGCATCGTGACTTGGCTGCCACCCTCGCTCGATCGTGCTACTGCCTTTGCTTATCCAACGACAGCATTTCCGAAGCAAAGTTCCCTGGGGTGGTCAGTAACAGATGGTAAAGAATCTGAATACTCTGTCTCGATCTCTGTCTCTGTCCCTGCCCCGGTCTCTGCCTCTGACTCTGCCTCTGTCTTTGTCTCTATGTCTGTGTCTGTGTCTGCCTCTGCCTCTTTCTCTGTCTCTGTCTCTTTCTTTGTCTCTGCTTCTTTCTCTGTCTCTGCCTCTTTCTCTGTCTCTGTCTCTGTCTTTGTCTCTGTGTCTGTGTCTGCCTCTTTCTCTCTCTGTCTCTTTCTCTATCTCTGTCTCTGTCTCTGCCTCTTTCTCTGTCTCTGCCTCTGCCTCTTTCTCTGTCTCTGCCTCTGTCTTTGTCTCTTTCTCTATCTTTGTCTCTGCCTCTGTCTCTGTGTCTGCCTCTGCCTCTTTCTCTGCCTCTGTCTTTGTCTCTGCCTCTTTCTCTATCACTGTCTCTGCCCCCTTCTCTGTCTCTGTCTCTTTCTCTATCTCTGTCTCTGCCTCTTTCTCTGTCTCTGCCTCTGCCTCTGTCTTTGTCTCTGTGTCTGTGTCTGCCTCTGCCTATGTCTCTTTCTCTGTCTCTGCCTCTTTCTCTGTCTCTGCCTCTTTCTCTGTCTCTGCCTCTTTCTCTATCTCTGTCTCTGCCTCTTTCTCTGTCTCTTTCTCTATATCTGTCTCTGTCTCTGCCTCTGCCTATTCCTCTGTCTATCTCTGCCTCTGTCTCTGCCTCTTTCTCTGTGTCTGTGTTTGTCTCTGTCTTTGCCTCTGCCTCTTTCTGTGTCTATCTCTGTCTCTCTTACAGAATCAGTGTGTATTTCTAGATGATATGGGAGTGTAGAGACGATCGTTGCATTAATATGTCGATAACGAGAAATGACGCTTTAACTTAACGGAGATCGTATGTAAGTGACAGAGAAAACATTAGGATATCATCAGTTAATATCCTTTAATAGCCATATTTCTACCCTCACTGTCATACATGAAGTTGTGCATGACCTCCACAGCTTAAATAAGAAGGATAGATTTTGAGCGAGTCCCAGCGATATTATCATAAATCTAGGAGAAAGCATTTCGGAGGCAGAGAAGGACAGCGCTCCCGAGTCACAACAGTGGCGTGACGAGGCAGATGCCGTTCGCGCGAGAGCCGCCGAGGGCAATTCCTGAGGGCGGGTTTCTCACAAAGCAAATAACTTTTGTTATAGAAGCTCATCCAGAGAGCAGTAACTAGTCACTCATGTGCGAGTTGTGACCTCGTGAGGGTTACTTAGCAATAATAAGTTGAAGAACGACTTGGGGCGGCAGGCAGCGAGGTCACCACCGGCGCCACACAGGTCAAGCGACACTCACGATAAATGGGCAGATACGCCTTCCGCCAGACGAAGGAAAACTCGCGGGAGTCCAGGCAATTGGCTAACGAGGCGAGCGACGTCACCGCAGCCTGAACCAATCCCCACGCGCCACGTGCCCGCGCAGCCAATCGGGAAGCGGACATCGTTTCAACAGCCAATGAATGCGATTTCGATGGAAGTTCGACAGCGGCGAGGTCAGTCGTGTAATGGGCGGAGGAGTTTACCTGCGAGGCGCCGCGGTGGCTGGGAGACGCGCGCCTGGAACTCTGCCAACGCTGTGGCTTATGAAACCTACTTCGTCCAAAACTTATTACATTACGATCTGATCGAAAATGCCGAGGAAAAGTAATTGGAGAAGGCATCCAATGGCAGCGGGGAGACGCGTCAGGGTGGCGGGTGGCTTGTAGACGAGGAGGAGGAAGAGGAAGAGGAGGTAGACAGGGCGGAGAGAGGCGTGTAGAGGATGAAGAGGAAGAGGAGGTAGACAGGGCGGAGAGAGGCGTGTAGAGGAGGAAGAGGAAGAGGAGGGAGGCAGCGGGGAAGACCAAATGGGGGGGGGGGGCTCTCTCGAGTGGGCTTATTACCTTAAAGTTTTTTGGGCAAACTTATTTACTCTGAAGGCCTTCGGGTGTACTTAATTACTCTGAAGGCTTGCATATGTACTTATATGGTCATTTATATGTAACTACTTGCGCTGAAAACTTTCGGATTTACTTTTATACTTTGAAGACTTTCATATAAACCTGTAAATCGAAACTCTCTCTCTCTCTCTCTCTCTCTCTCTCTCTCTCTCTCTCTCTCTCTCTCTCTCTCTCTCTCTCTCTCTCTCTCTCTCTCTCTCTCTCTCTCTCTCTCCCTCCCTCTCTCCCTCCCTCCCTCCCTCCCTCCCTCCCTCCCTCCCTCTCTCTCTCTCTCTTAAGTCTCAACCAGCAAAGAACGTCACCTCTTAGAGATGAATCATTGTAAAGACTGATGTAGAGTGAACCTGCAAGATAGCCACTTTCACGACATATCTTAGTCGGTTCCTCTGGATTTAATACATTCGAAACCTATTTAAATGACCAGTTACTAGTCAAGCTACTTTAGAGGCCTTAGTTCCGTTTCGCCCCCCCCAGAATATACCCCCCAACACACAATACGCATGCCCCCCCCCCTCCACAAAATATACCCCCCAACACAGTATGTACGCCTACCCCACAATATATACCCCTCCCCCCAACACAGTACGTACGCCCCCCCCCCAAGAATATACCCCCACAACACAGTACGTACGCCCCCCCCCAACAGAATATACCCTCCAACACAGTACATACTCCCCCCCACGCCCCCGTCACAATATACCCCCCCACCACAGTACGTACTCCCCCACGCCCCCCTCACAGTACGTACTCCCCCACGCCCCACAGAGCACGAAAAATGACGACTAAGTGACTGTGTCGTCTGCCGAGAGCACGAAAATGACGACCAAGTGACAGTGTCTGCCGAGAGGACGAAAATGACGACCAAGTGAGTGTCTGTCGAGAGGACGAGACATGGCGGCGGGAGGCTGGGAAGACGAGGAGAAGGAACAACACAAGAACCATTAGTGGGTTTCCTTCTGTTTCTCGTCCTGGGATATCAGGATAATTTTTTTTTTCATTTATGTATATATTTATTTGTTTATATATTTACTTATTCATTTATTCATTATTTGTTTATATATTTACTTATTTATTTATTCTTTTATTTATTCATTTACTTGTTTATTTATTTACTTATATTTATATATATTTATTTATCTACTTATTTATATATTTATATATTTATTATTACTTATTTATTTATTCATTTATTTATTTATTTATTTATTTATTTATTTATTTATATATATTTATTTATATATCTATTTACTTATTTATTTATTCATTTATGTATATATCTATTTATTTATATACTTACTTATTTATTTATTCCTTTATTTATTTATTTATTTATTTACTTGTTTATTTATTTATTTAATTATATATTTATTTACTTATTTATTTATTTATTTACTTATTTGTTTATTTATTTACTTATTTACTTATTTGTTTATTTATTTACTTATTTATATATCTATTCATTTATTTATATATTCATTTACTTATTTATTCATTTATTTATCTATTTATATATTTACTTATTTATTTATCTATTTATTTATTTATTCATTAATTTCTTTATTTGTTTATTCTTTCAAAATGTTAACACAGTGGAGTACTTTGCTTTTGGTATTGTGTGCTTTTTTCCATGTAAACACGCACACACACACACTTACAAACACACATATTCACATACTCCCACACACGGATATACATACACACACACACACGCGCACACACACACACACACAGACACACACACACACACACACACACACACACACACACACACACACACAC
>NC_091557.1:42860004-42875004 GCF_042767895.1 Penaeus vannamei
CCCCAACATAGTCAAGGCTTTCCATGGCCAATAAAGATGTAATACCCATATTAGGGGCGATGAAGCTTGCCCCATCATCAAATAGCCCCACCAATTCAAACTCCGCCGGCTCCCCGACCCCAGGCTTACCTTTGACCACGACTCTGAACACTGCAAGCACTACCCACTCCTCAATGCCTATTAGTACAGTATCCATCCAAGTCGAGACTCAATCTGCAGAAGACATTCCTACTCTCCCAACTTCCTCAACTTCATCACCTCTACCCCCACAACCTTCACCAATCACCCCATCCTCCCTTGCTACTAATTTACAGCCTTACTCTCCATCTCTCCGTAATACTACCCCCCTCAACAATAGTTCCTTTTCCACACGTCTCCGTCCTTCTAGCGACCCCTACTCTACAAATATCTTAAATACTCTATTTAGCCCAGCCAAATGGGACCGATTTTTCGTGATCCGCCCTGCAGCTCCTTAATCAGGCAACACTCTTCTCTTTCAACAATGTCCCCAAAAGTAAGTGGGCAAAGTCCCTGTCCGTACCTGACCCGATCGTTCCCGTCTCGTTACAGTTACATCTGAAACTGAAACTGTAGCATTATCAAATCTAACTGATCTCTCTGACGACCCCATTCCTGCAGAACCTCATCCAACTCTTAATACTTGTGCCGGAACTGTCTCATATATCCCCAGTTAGCTGCCCTATGGATATCGATTGGTCAGATTGTGGAGAATTCTTACTCGGCTGCTCCATCCCTCCTAGAGGTCATCGAAAGAACCCCACCAACATTGCCAAAATTACTTTGCGTATACATGATTTTCCCTTTTGTATCTACATTGATGGACAATGCCTCTCTGTTCAAACATATGAACTTCCTCCCCGTCAATGACAAAACTATTGGCATTTAGGACATTCTGCCAAACACTGCCGTTCTACAGCCCGATACCCCCTATGTGCCCAGCCTGGTCATAACCGATCAAACTGCTCTGCACAAACACGTACATGTGCTAATTGCGGCGGACCCCATAATGTATTTTATATTGGCTGCCCCACCTACAAATTTGAGTGTGAGGTAGTAACTCTCAGATACAAACTTGGTCTCACGCTGAGTGTAGCCAGACAGGAAGCACATCGATGAGGTTTCTCTCATACTCCCTACTCTAGTAATGTTCGCTCCGCCCCTCCCCTTCCCTCCCAAATGTCCCTACACCCTCCCCTATACCTACTTATTTCCCCACTTCCACTTCCAACCTTCCCCAGTCAAATTATTTTGCCACTCTAAATCCAGAATCTCCAATCTCAACTACAGCCCCAACACCGTCCCCTCTCCCTCCCCGCACTACCTGCAACAGACAGGCTAAACGTTCCATCCCTTCTTCTCCTACCACACACTCACCTCCACCTACCTTCGGCTTTACTCCTCAGACACCAGTCTCCTCTTCCCCTCCTCATAAGAGAACCTTTGACTCACAAAACTCCAACCAACTCCATTGCAGAAACTATGGAAGATATTCAAATACAAAATTCCATAACTCATGCTCCAGCCACACTCGAAGTGATTACGGATAGCTATCCTCCTGCTACTCATATTTCCCCTGTCTTGACAACCTATTCTCCTTCCTCAGATGCATACACATTTTTCACTTGATCTGATCCCCTTACCTACCCCCTTACTCATCAGCTCCTTTACCCATCTTTAACTTTTCAATATTACTCTAGATATTTGACGTATTGCAAATAATTGCTAACTCAACCACCCTTTACTACTATAGTGCTATATGACCTTAGATGACTAGCACATTTATTTTGCTTTTATCCATCCCCCAAAAAAACTCGCCCTATTACTATATTTCGTATATACCGCTAATGATCCTAGATGTTGACGCGGCAGATTTTTTCAATAAATAATTTTCACTAACAGCGCTTTACAACCTTTCACATCTAACAGTTTGTCCTAATTATTAACTACTTTTTGCCATAATACTTTGCCATAATGCTGTAAGACCTTTCCTTGCCTAAGGGCTTCGTCCCCGAGCCTCGCTATATGACCTTAGTTGGCACGACTGAAAATTTTCAATAAATAAATCTGAACTCAGGAATGACATAATCATCGTTATGAAGCAACAAAACATAAAAGAAAGAAAATAATGTGTCACATAGACACCATTTTAAGTAGTATGGTACACCCCCTCCCCTTCTAATCCCATGCTCGTTGCAGATAGAGACAGAGGTCCAGTGCAGGAGATCACCCCTACCTTCGACCTCAGCCCTCGCTTCAACTAATTTTGCATGGTCTTTTCTTCTTTCCTTTTCCTCATCTTCACCCTTCTGTCCACATCCTAAATTGCGGGCCTGTCTTTCATCCTGAGCAGTCGGGCAGTCGCCCGACTGCTCAGCGACTCGAAATACATGTGTTACTATGCGGCCGCACACGGCGGCAGCCACTGCGTTTTCATGGTAATGGCGCGCCACATTGGCTGGAGGGGGATTCGACCAATGAGAGACAGACCGGCGACAGTAATTTCCGCTTCCCCCAGCCTGTCATCCTGATTTGATGGACATTCTCATGTAACTAAAGAACTGGGATTCATGTTCTCATAACTTTGGATACAATGTGAAGAATATTACATGGGTAAGTCTGTCATTTAAGATAGGATGAACCCAATAACGTCTGTCTCCTCTTCCGCCACTGCAAACGATATAGTACCCATGCACATGTCACCTCTTCTACATCCATTACCAGCTGTGTATAATCAGCGACTGAAGAGAGATAAAAAAAAAAAAAAAATACAATAGTGGGCGTGAGACGAGTCGGGTCACTGTAAGCGCTGTGTGTGAACATTCACTCAGTAGTCGCGCTTCTAGCAGTCGGGCCACTAAAATCGCTCGTCTGAACAGCGCCTAACATATGGCTCTGCATTATACTAAGCAGCTACTCTCTTTCTGTCTTATATCACCTGGATCTGCTATTTAAATAATGGTAAACTATTGATATGTTATTTGGATATCAGAATAATACTCATAACAATATTTCATATGCCATTATATTTTCCAAATGTTTACAATTATTTCATTACCAAAAATAACGAAATTATTATGTAAAAGACGGACTAAACAGGATATATCGGAAATAATGGGTTTCTAGAATAATTTGCAGGGGTACACCGACAATGCGTTGGACACCAGTCGCTGAAACGACAAATATAGGCTTAAGAATAGGTAGAATCAAGGCTAAGGGAATATTTCCTTAACATTGGGTAGAGTGAAGCTAGACTCGGCCCTGCGCAGGGTGGGTGAGCAAGCGTGAGCCGGGAAGAGGGTTCGCTGGGAAGTGCCCAATCTGCCCAGGTCTAAAGACTGTCACCCAAGTGTTTGGCACTAAATGATATGTTAATACTTTAAGTTTCACAGCAGCTACTTACTATATACCCCACCCTCATATGAATGCGCCGCTGCACATATTGACTGCATTTCATTTCACATCATTTATTTTCACCAACAGTTTCAGAAACAATATAATAAATTAGGTTGACTGACGATGCACTTTAAATTGATTTGTATCACAAACTTTAAACCCATATGATAAATATAGATAATTTCTATCTACCGGTTTGTTAGAATTGTGCGAGGCCCGACCCAAAACATTTTCGTATACTGGACATGCATAAATAAAGAAATAAATGCATATTTATCAGGCTTGACATGCATATCAACCGGGCAAATAGATAAATATATCTGTCAAATATATAGACAGATATGCCTTTATTTCTGCGTCTGTATTTATGAAAATTCTTTGGGTCGGGCCTGGCACAACCAAACCGTACTTCGCGATTCATGAACAGTATAGGGCCTACACTGTCATTTTATCAGAGCTACTACGTCCCTTGTTGCAAGTAAGGGCGCTTTCTGTACGCGTCTTAAAAGCGTAAAGGTCATTAGGTTAATTCTCGTGTAATTAGAATTTTGAGAATATTTGAATACATCACTACATCCTCTTCCTGTTGCGTAACATATAGATTGGTAAATGGATATCAAATACACTTAATCGGCAATTAGATCGGTATAATTTAAATCATATATTTTTTTTTCAGATTATTGTTTTACATATTACATAGGAATTAAAATGTTTTCCTTAGATAACTCTAATTTAACGAAGTTCCCCCAACCCACATTGAGTCGTCATAGGAAAGACTCGTTTCAAACATTTACAAAGTCTTTTTTCTTACATTGCATAGTAATTTCATTTTAAGAACCCTTTTGAGTTATTTATATTTTTAGAGCATATTTTGGAATTTGATATTAAACAACTGCGGAAGTTTAATTACATACTTCTCTAGGACAGGATACAAGTGGCTAGCACATGAGCCTACAAGCAAATGTAAACAGTCAGAAATCAGCTGGGTTGGTACTAAGTCTGTTATTTTACAAAATAAATTGATAATAAAGTAGATTGCATAGAAAATATGACATATACAAGTTAATGAATGACCCAGACGGCTACAGTTTCACAATAGCGCTCACAAAACCAAAAATACACACGTATTGGAGGGAAGAGCAACCTCGGTCAGTCTTCACTTTGTGGGTAAAGCATATTTTGTTCTCCAGTGCTTGATCTTGGCCAGCAAAGATGACAGGATTTTCCTTGAAATAATTTGGACACTTTCCATGAAAGCTTGTATAACATTTGGATTTTTTCTAAAACGTTTGTATAACAGATTCAAAGGATTTCGGTATTGTTGGATTCTTCTCACGATCTATGTAGCAAATATGTATATTATTATTATCATTCACTATATTGCACAATGCAGGGGGCTGTTTCCCCTGTGACACCCCATGTGGAGCTGCTGCCCCCAACCCGCACCCAGGAAAACAAAGAATCCTTCACATATTCATGGCAGGAGAGAGCTTCGGACAGACTTGGCAGTGCTGCATATGCATGGTAGTCATACACTCTCTCCTGCTGTGAATACTTGGAAGATTATTTGTTTTCCTGGACAGGGGAAATTTAATAGGTCAGTGCCATAGACTGGAATTAATTGCTCTTGAATCAGTATGAAGAATAAGGTTATGAGTCTATTATTTTTTTCAGGACCTTTTATTACCTACACAGTTTGAGCCAAGGGAAGAGCAACTTTTGGTGAGCTAAGAATGAATCGAGTTCAGAAAAACAGGTTGGCCCGGCCTCCTGGGACGCAAGGAGCCGAGCTTGAGAATCAGTTCATTCTTCGGCTGCCCTTGGTAAGTGTTATCTTTCATTTGAATATTTTCTTTCATTTTAAAAGTACAATATATTTTATGGAATGTTTCCTGTATGGCACATGGGAAACTTAATTAAAATATTCTGAATTGTACTGTGTATAATTGTGTATTATATTGAGTGTGAATGACAAAGGGGATATCTTTGCACGTCAAAATATTTCTTGATTTATAATCTTCGATGGTAGGAAACTGATATTGATGCCAATATTCGTTCAGCATTTTGTGAAAATTGCTTTTTGGCTATAGATTAGGAGACAAGAAATATATATATATAAATGTAAGCATCTTCATCATTAGTTGCCTTGTCATCATCAGCATAATCATCATAATCATGTCATCATCAACAGCATAATCAATGTCATTTTCATCATCATGTCATCATCATCTTCAATCATCATCATCAACCATCATCATCATCCATCATCAATCACCATTAACTTTCATTAACTAATTATACAGTATAATGATTTTCTTAATGTGTGTGGATCTATGTATGCACATATAAGTGCATTTTCATGTGTACCTTTACATCAACAATATATATTCCTTCTTTCATTATCGACTGTGCTTTGTGCTGAGTCAAGAATTCTTATGGAAAGCAGTATTTACAGGCCCAAGCACAAAATTTGAAGGAAGCTATTAAGCAGGGACAGACGAATATCAAAGACCGACTATCCATCCAGTTGGATTTCACCAACGACAAAGATGATATGCGCAATGGTATCATCACCTTTGATACCATCATGTATAAAGCAAGGGTAAGATGCAAGAATGGTATGCATGACGTACTGTATATCATACTGGAGTAATATCTGTACCTATTGACCATATGAATTTTTTATTTACATGTTTGATATATTTGTATGTACTCTATAGGTATTTAAAAATCTTAAAAGATATTGAGTGCTCAAACTCTCGATATACTAATGTTAACAAAGAGAAGAGGAATGACAGACTGCCCACATCTTTTAAACTGTAGTCTGGACTATGGGTGCCTAATTCATAGCAACCTAGTATTATGCAATAGATTATATACAACATAGTTTTATTAAAGTCGTGTTGTGGTATTTAGTTTAAATAATGGCATTGTCGAGTGACGTTGAGAATGTTTTTTCAATTCTTTTTATTTTTTTTACCTTATTTTTCCAGCTTGTGGATATCCCAACAATTATGGAAACCTGGAAGACCATTGACGGCAAGAATTTCTACAAAACAGCTGATGTTTGTCAGGTAAGAGGCTTTATATTAATGTTCATTTACTTAGGATTATATAACCTCTATTTATTATATATCCATAGATTTATTTGCAGAGTTAAATATACTTCAGTAATTAAAGATGCATGGCAAATCCCTCTTCAGTTAAAGCAACAGTTAATAATAGACTATTACCTTGATGTATAATCTCTTCCATCAGACTGGGAATCTTCATGACCTAGTTTAATTAATGAGTAATGATTGGACTACAAGAACATTGTGAAAATGTTGGTATTTCTTGTTATCGCTGAAGTATTATTGTACCCAAGGAAATATGTTGATAAAATTATAGTTGTCAACTGATTCACTACCTGAGCATTGAGTCTAAGAAACACATCCAGTTGTTGGCAATTACTTGATTAAAAGTCCCAGACGTATTAGAAAGTCAAAATATTTTATTGGAGAATATATCCATATTATCAGTATTTATCTGAAATTAATTTGAATATTCAGATACATCTAGGTTACTGATTATAGAATTGTTTTAATGAATTTTCTTATGCATTTTTCTTATTATTGAATTTTTCTTGCATTTTGATATAGAAAAGAAATGGACACAAGAGTATCTTGTGAATTCTAGAAGTATCATGCATTGTTAGTTTATTATCTTGTCCATAATGAATTTGAGACAATATTTCTGTTGCTGTGTGCCAAGCGTTGGGGAGAAGATTTGTTGGATGTGAAATGCTTAGGCAAACACTTCTCCGTACTTACTCACTAAAACAGTTGTATCATATATAATGTTTTAGTAGCAAAAATTGTTTTAATGAATTGTCTTACGCATTTTTCTTCTTGGTGTTATTGTTTAACCTGTTGGATCCGCTTGCGTCACAGAAATCACGGTGCCGAAAATATGGGCAGTGGGTAATGTCAGTAGCCAACATCTCAGGCATGTGATGCGTAGGCTGGGCGCATGTGAACAGCCATGAGGGGTGACAAGACTCTGTGCCTCCCCTGTGCCAAGTTATTTTGTGTAAACTTTTTAAGCTTTTATGCCATTTTCCTATGTCCATATTTGTCTTTTGTTTTTTTCCAGATGGTAATAAGGTATTTTCTTTGCACAGACTCCAGGTCATCTCTCTATGTAGTAAATAACTCAGTGCAAGAAAAAAAAAGGAGCATTTGGTTATTTGTGTCATATATCTTATCTTTTCATGATTTTCAAATTTTGTGCAATACAGCTTGTGCCATTAGTCACAGCAGCCAGGATATGATGCACAGCATAGAAATGACATCTTCCCTTGAGCTGACACTCTTCCAGTCCATTGATGACATGTTCATGTCACCTGGCCCTCAAACCCAGATTTTTTCATGATGGGACTGTAACATCGTCCAGGTCATAGGGATTAAGCATTAAAGTCTTGAATTTTGATATAGAAAAGAAATGGACACGAGTATGTTGTGGATTCTAGAAGTATCATGCATTGTTAGTTTATTATCTTGTCCATAATAAATTGAATACAATATTTCTGTTGTTGTGTTCTAAGTGTGAGGGATAAAATTTGTTGGATACAAAATGCTTAGGCAAATACTTCTAGGTACTTGTTCACAAAACAGTTTTATCATATATTATGATTTAGAAGCAAATATAATAAGTTTGTGAAAAATTATTTAGTTTTTATTTTAATGATCATAATATTAAGGTTCTTAGTTAGGTTACCTTGTAATTGCAGCATTCATACCATTTGTATCATAGTAGTATTTTGGTATAAAGTTTTTGCGTAAAAAAAGAAGAAGAAGAAGAAAAAATGATAGGCAGCTGCAGTCTCTTCATGTGTACACATGTGTGCAATTACTTGCACACACATCCACAGTCTCTCTCTCTCTCTCTCTCTCTCTCTCTCTCTCTCTCTCTCTCTCTCTCTCTCTCTCTCTCTCTCTCTCTCTCTCTCTCTCTCTCTCTCTCTCTCTCTCTCTTTATCTTTCTCTATCTCTATCTCTCTCTCTTTTTCCTTTTTCTTCTCTCTCTCTCTCTCTCTTTCTCTCGTTTTATCTTTCTCTCTCTCTCTTTTTTATCTTTCTTTCTCTCTCTCTCTCTTTATCTCTCTCTCTCTCTCTCTCTCTCTCTCTCTCTCTCTCTCTCTCTCTCTCTCTTTCTCTCTCTCTCTCCCTCTCTCTCTCTCTTTCTCTCTCTCTTTCTCACTCACACAAACACAACACACACACATAAACACAAACAAACACACACACACACACACACACACACACACACACACACACACACACACACACACACACTCACTCTCACTCTCATTTTTGCTCACCCCCTCCCTTTCCCCTTCCCTTTCCCCCTTCCTCACCCTCCCTTTCCCCCTCCCTTTCCCCCCTCCCCTTCCCCCTCCCCCTCCCTGATCCAACATCACACTGGCAATGTTTATATTTCTGGGTGTCTCATATATGGGACATCCGTCGCAAATGGGTTAAATTATTTTTCCAAATGCTGGAAATTAGTACCAGTCTGTTGGTTGTATTTTTATGTACAAACATTTACTTAATTACAAGGTATTGAATCATTTGATTTTGTAAATAAACTCATTCTTGCCGACGACAGATGCTGATGGTACGCGAAGAGGAGGATCCCCCAGAGGAAGAGGATCCAAAAAAGAAACGTCGTGATCCCAATAAAGTTGACAAAAAATACCTCTGGCCCCATGGTTATACGCCTCCCCTCAAAAATGTCCGCAAGAGACGTTTCCGCAAAACTCTACGCAAAAAGGTTCTTTGTTGATTATGTGTTTGTTGTATTTATTTATTTATTTATTTTTATTTATTATTATTTTTTTCTGATTGATTGTTTGATTACTTTACAGGATATGTAAGTTAACTGTATTTAATACATTGACGTTAATTGAAGGAAGAGCATTTTATCATACTTGATTTTGATGTTTTAACATTTTGCAGAACTTAGACCTACCAGAAATTGAGAAAGAAGTAAAGCGTTTATTAAGAACAGATAATGAAGCCATTAGTGTGCGGTGGGAGGTTGTACGTGAAGAAGACGAAAAGAAAAATAATGCTGACACAAACTTGTCGTCTTCTAACTTAGATGGTATGTAATGAGAAGGGAACTTGGGTTTCTTTTTCTATTTGTTATTTCAGTTATGGATAGGCCACTTAACAAGCAAAGTAACTAAATAGTTCTTTAGATTAGTAGTAGATCAATAGTCTAATTCTTTACAAGATAGAGAATTCTTTGATGAGAGGCTCCATGGTTCAATACCTTGGTGATGAGATTAGGCAGTGAGTATAATTTTGAAAATTCCTTCATCTTCGTAATTTGATATTTAGATGGCTCCCTCATCTATCTTTCATTTTAGGGCTCTCTTTCTTCTATTTACTGCTCTAAATATCAACACTATTATTGCTTTAATTTTTTCTTTATTCTCGTTATACATATTAATACCCTTTTTTTTTTTCTTTCTTTTTTTATTTAGAACAACTGTTTGGAGAAGTATTGAGTTCATCAGACGATGAGGTTGGTGCCACAATTAACATATTGGATGAGGATGATGACTCTCGTCTCTCAGTTGATGACAGCAGATTCTCCGAGTCGTACATGGTAAGTTGATTCCAGCATCTTTTAGGGGTACCTGCCGGCATTCACCCATTTTCTCTGACTCTTTTAGCTTAGTTTGTTTATTTAGCACTTTATTATTATTATTATTTTTATTATTATTATTATTATTATTATTATCATCATTATCATTATTATTATTATTTTTATTATTATTATTATAATATTGTGTGCATGTGTGTTTGTCTGTCTATCTGTCTATGTGTATCTGTGTCTGTCTGTCTATTCATCTTTTGTAGAAAACTTCTCGTGTAAATATATATTATGTATATTGGAAAGATGAATATAACACCAAACAACTGTATCTACAGAATGAGACCGGAAATAGTCCCTCAAGCAAGTCAAGCGCTGCCCCTCTGGTAACCAACTTCTCGGGAATGTTCTGCAACGAAGGAGACTCGTCGTCCTCCAAGCCTCAGACGCCCACTCCCACAAAGCCTAGCTCTAGCAAAGGTATGTGTACGATGTTCTTCTCTCCATTTTCTTTCCTTTTTAGATTGTGTTTGTTGTTCGAGTTTGTTGAATTTGCAAAGTCTTGTACCGGTTCATTTTTAGGTTAACTCAGATATTTGCACCTTTGGTAGTGTTGAGTAAAAGTTGAGTTCATTGTTCTGTTTTTTTAATCAGTTTTGACAGCATATGAGTGTGAGACTCACTGATATATGTAGTTGTTTTTGTTATGTCTGTATCATCAAACACTAACTTGTACATATGTTACATGCATATATACTTTTAGTAACACAAGTACGCATGTGTGCAATTACTTGCACACACATACACAGTGTCTGTCTGTCTCTCTCTCTCTCTCTCTCTCTGTCTCTCTCTCTCTCTCTCTCTCTCTCTCTCTCTCTCTCTCTCTCTCTCTCTCTCTCTCTCTCTCTCTTTCTCTCTTTCTCTCTTTCTCTCACTTTCACTCTCACTGTCATTTTTGCTCACCCCCCTCTCCCTCCCCCTCGCCTACCTCCATGTTCTCTATTTCTCTCCCACTTCCCCTCCTCCCTATCTCTCTTATATCAATTTCCAAATATATTACTTAAAGAACACTCACACCCTCATAAAATTTTGCTCTACCACAGCGGACATGTACACCAGATTTTATTTTCACAACCATTAACCAATTTTAGAAATGTTAAATGTGAGGACACTAGAATTGAATAGTCATATTGTAACCTATATATATATATGTATGAATAACTGCTGTGTAGCAGGTCCATAACTCAATCCTCCATATCAGGTCCCATTCCATTTCAATAAAGAAAAGAAGATATATCCAATATTAATATGAAAACACATTATGTTTCTTGGACAAAAAAACAACAACATTTATTTCTATACTCTGCCACTAAATGTCTAAGGCTCATTTCAGAAGCATTGACCTTTTACTCTCGGCCATAGACACCATGGTGTTTTATTTTTACATGTATCACTGCCAACCATGGGGAAGTACTGTTCATGAATTACCATGGTGACCTTAGTGCTCTTCTGAAGTCATTGGTACGGTTTGCCATTTACTGCAAGAGGTACATGGGCCTTTATTATCCACCTCACACAATGCATGCCGTAACTCTGATGTCATTTTCGGCTGTTTTTTTATTTATAATTAACCAGAGAGAGTGACAAAAGATAATTTTTTGTGGATACTAGTCTAATGGTTCATAATGATTCAGTTTGCTTAGTGCTGTTTGTTTTTTCATGTGGATAATGATTAGGTTTAGGTAGCTTTAGAGCACATCAGAGAGTTGCCGTGGTAATGCTTATAGGACAAGCTCAACCTCTGTGACTTGAAAATGCCCTTTTTTTTGATGAAATGAAAAATATACATTGAAGCAAAAAGTATATGCCCATGATCACTACCTGTAGGGAACTGGCAGTCAGATATGTTAGGACTATGGCAAAAGGTTATTAGTGTCCTCTCTGAACAGCAAAAAAGGTGATGCATCTGAAATGGACTAAGGGTACTCTTGTTATTTCAGTCAATGTCCTTTTTATACCATTACACATATACATGTTGTGCTTAACCCATTTGATCAGGATATTTCACTGCCATCATGTGGCTTATGGGCAAGGGTGCGCACAAACAATCGTGTATGGTGACTAAACCATGCCTACCCATTTTTTTGCCTTCAAGTGGTTATATTTGTCATTTGATTTGCTCTACCTAGTTGGTGTTATACTGTTTTCCTTGTACAAATGCCATGTCATATCACTAAGTAGTCCATAACTCAGTGCAGTAACAATAACAGTAAATAACATTTTGTTTTTTGTATTAATAAAGAAAAATGGATAAGACAGTTCCTTGTAATGCTATCTGCATTAGTACCGGTACCTTCCATTCATGGCTCAAGGGTCGTACATTCCACATTAATTTATTGATGGAAATAATGCAAAAGCCCCACTGAGTCTCATCACCCTCCAAGAGCTTTGTGCACTTACGGCAAGTCATTCCTGGCCTTCAGCCGAAACTCTCATGACGGCAAGTTCCTGTCACCTTGGCCCTCAGCCAGATTTCCCCATGAAGGTATGTTCTCGTCACCCACGCCTCAAGGCAAATTTTTTCATGAGGTGACAATAGTGACATTCTGATCTTAGGGGTTAAGTTGATGTGTTATAGAAATTTTCATTTGTGTAGAAGTGTATTTGTGTATGTGTGTGTTCATTTTTGTGCATATGCATGTGTTAGTGCGTGTGTGTTTGTGTTAGTGTGTGTGTGTGCGTGTTTGTGTTAGTGTGTGTGTGTGCATGTGCGTGTGTGTGCTGAGAATGTGTGTGTATACATGTGTGTGTTTCAGGAACATAAGTATATATATATATTTATGTGGAAGTAAATGAGTATACATGCTTGTGTGTGTGTGTGCATGTGTATCCATACATGTAAGTGTATATGTGTGTGTTTGTGTGTTTGTGTGTGTGTCTGTGTGTTTGTCTGTCTGTTTCTCAGTGTTTCCTTGTTCCTGTGTGCAAGCATGAGTGCGTAATTTTTTAGAATTATGAATTTTCATTTATTTATACAATATGAGTCTACATATGAGATGCTTTTATGTATCTTTACATGAATGGTAGTATCTGCTGTTACAGCCACATGAATCGTGTTGGCAGTTGATTTAATGGTATGGCAAAAATATGAAACCTTGTTGTTTTAATTTTATTCAGCTTCATAGTAGATAGAAAGTTTCTCGTTTGTATTTTGTGTGCAAGACTAATAGAATATTTATTTTAAAATCTCATATTTTGTCTGCTTTTTATTTTAGACTTTGTGTGGCAAAATGGTTTGTTCCTTGAGTTTTATTATCTTAAAAAATGTACAGTGTACAAATGGAATCATTATATATAAGGTTGTTGGTATATGTCAACCATAGGACATGTACATCTTCAAAATTGTGTGTTAATGCCTTGCTGCATCACATGGCAAGAACTATTCTAACATTTCCATCTATGAGGGTCCACCTGCTATGCACTGACATAGACATGGTCGGCACATGTGAATCAAACAAACACATCGCTTCCCTCAGGCAAAGCCAAGCGCTCAACAGCCGCCAAAAAGACAGTCTCGACAGCAGGCGGGCATGTCCGACCAACAGAGGAAGGAAGTCATTCCTCTGAGGGCACCAGTAAGTCCTTGGCTCACTTAACCTCACCCACTTATATATACTTTGGCATAACGGATACCTGTTCTATATATTGTCCCACCCTGCCTGTCCTCTGCTTGGTAGCCTACTCCGCAAGCCAGTGTACAGATTTGCCTATATTCTGATCACTCATTATCTCTATGGTCTGAAGTTCACTCTGGTATGTCTCTTTAATTTTATACTTTTTGCTTTTTAGGTAGTAGGGTTAACCATTGGCTTTCTCTTGTTTTACCTCTTGGTTTCTCTCTATTTGTACAACTTTAACCTCAGGTTTAAGTTCTGCTATTCAAAATAACTTTGCTGTGATATTTTGCTTTTTTGCACAAATTTCTCCTGGTAAGTTATTTTATAATGCAAGTAAAGAATATTGTAAGTGCAACATTTCACCATTTTTAGCTATTTCAGATGTCTGTGAAAAAAAGAAAAAAAAATGTAAGGGTCATGAATTTTTTGTCCTAAATTTGTATGAATTTTATCTGTTTAGAAATAGTTACAAAACTACAAATAATGTTTTAACCTATTGGCTGCAGACACATTTACTGACCACTGCATTTTCATTTTTGTGAATTTTGTTGCACATAAATTGCTCCAAGCATGCTAAGCCACAAATGAGTCAATTAGTAGGCCCAAGAGACTGCACCTGATTTCCCTATTCCTTGAATTTGTGGGATTTTTTTTTTTTTTCTTATGCTATCAATTGAGATATGAAGATACTAATAACAATGAAGAATAAAAACAAATCTTTACAAAAATCCAGGAAATGGGTAAACAGGTGAAATACGTAGGACTAACAATTGACTCCTTGGTGACTAAGCACTTGTGGAGCCATTTCTGTGTAAAAGCAATGAATGGACTATAATGACAGAGAACGTGGCATGTATGTCATGCCACCTGCAACCAATGGGTTCATATTATGAAGTTTGTTTGGAGTACACAAAGATATGCTTTCACCTATTTTCAAATGTGCAATTTTATATTTCAGAAGAATTTGATCCCTGTCTAGTGTTTTATTTAATTATTAATACACAATATAGTATTCATGAGTAATGCAGAGTGTCTTAGAGTTGCTATGATTAATATATCTTCAAAAAAGCTTGTTTCAAAACATGTTGCCATCCTCAGCAACTAAATGCAAAACTGATGTAAATTTGATCATTGCTCCATTTCTTTTATGTATACAGCAGTGCAGCAGTTTTATTGTGTATAAAACTGCTCTGTTAGAAATTTTCAATTCTATCATGTAGTAACTCTGTTCAGTCACAATCTATAGTTGCTTGTTTTTCGCAAT
>NC_091557.1:42877504-42885004 GCF_042767895.1 Penaeus vannamei
GCTAAATTGAAGATTTTTATCTTGCTTGTATTGTTTTTATTTTTATATATATTTTTATTATTTTCTTCTTTTTCAGAACAAGTTTTATATATATATATATATATATATATATATATATATATATATATATATACATATATACATATTTCTTTTTTAGTAAAAAGCAGGTACAGAAATGAAGAAAAAAAATATTTCCCCAATAATTTTACCTGGGCATGCTTTACAATAATTCTTATATTTTCAGACAAGCTATATGCTCGTTTGTCAACCCTCGAGAATGATCTCACTATGCTGACATCGCAACGTGCAGCTCAGGAGGCTGAAATTGCAAATATTGAGAATCTGGCTCTCAAACAGAGATTCGTGACAAAGTTAGCGGATATCGAAACACTGATTAGAGAGAAGGAATATGAGGTGAGTTTTAATTGGATTACACGTCTTGTTACGTTGATAGTGATGTCAATTTAGATTTAAGTGGTACAACTTGCTTCATGCTTTAGGGGATCTCTAATCTTACAAAATAAGCAGTAAATAAGATTTTTGCAGCCTATATTTGCATGAATTATAATTTATGTAAGTATCAGTGAATGTGTATATGAAAATTACTTTTAGGTAAAGAGGATCTTCTTCTTCTTCTTCTTTTTCTTCTTCTTCCCTAGATCTCTGGGTAACATAGTCTGACCTTTAATTCTTGTGTTCTATGTTTTCACCCCATATGAAACATTAGAACCCACTTGAGTGAAAATGTATCCACACAAGTTTTTGGATGCATTTTTTTTTTTTACACAATTTCATTTAGCTGCTATTAGGCTTATAGAATTGTTTTAGGTCTGATTTGCATAAAAAAGCAAATTTAATGCTTGCATTATCAAGTTTGTGATATCTGTTTTTGTTTCTGAGTATAATACAAATTGCAAACTTTGGTGCTTTTTCTATCACATGCATATTTGTATAAAAAAAACTTACGCTGGACAACAACAGCCTGTTCAGAATAAGAAAACATCCAAAATACTCATTTGAAGAAAACACTTCCTTTTTTGGGCATAGATATTCTGAAATGCCACAGCTTGCTCCAGGCAGGCAAGAGGAGAAAGCAAATGGTCTTGGCATTGTTATTATTACTATATACCTTAAATCATTTTCAAGAAGAATAGATAATTTGGTATGAAATCCAGATTGAAAGTGCATTGGATTAGAATAAAAATTTCTTGTCATAGGAGGGATAAGAGCCCCTGCTTAACCCATTTATGCTGTCCTGTCATGTGATGGTAAAAAATTCATCATTGCCAGTTGATGTCCATTCACATCATGAGCTCACATCCTGGCTGCCGAGATGCTGCCTTGGGAGTTTAACTGTGGGTTGGATGATAACTCAGGCCTTACCAAACTATTGCCAAAATTTTCCCGTTGTGAATGGATTAAAGTAATTAAACGCATTTATGCAATAGCTCATGAACACTTCTTTAGTAGCTTTTGGATAACTGCTCCCAACTACAACCTGCCCCCACGGCCTCACTCTCCTTTAGGCTCATTTATGTATTTTATATCTCCTATTCTATAAAAGCTCGATTTTTACAGATCAACGAAGTGAGGAGCATGCTGCAGGACTGAACACGAGAAGAAAGGAGAACCTCCATTATTATAAATTGGTAACAACAATTAAGATGCAGAAACTAAGAGAGACTGAATTTATCTCATTGTACATGTATGTGCGTTCGTGTCTGTGTGTGTTCTTGTGAGTGCATGCATATGTGTATGTGTGTGTTCTTGTGGGCGTGTGCATACATGTATGTGTGTGTGTGTGTAGGGTAGGGGACATGCCTGCATGTCTGACAGTGCCTGTGTGTGTGCCTACATGAGTGCAAATGTATGTATATTGTATCAGTATGTTTGTTTTCATCATCATTATGTCGAACATCATCATCATGTCAAACTATCATCATTATAGACTGATTAATATGATTGATTATTCTCTTCAAAGCTCTCCATTCTATTCATATTAATGATGCAAATAGTGTTATTAGTTTGTCATTTTAAATGTTATTCTGGTATTGTAATTGTTTATACTGTGAATACTGCCATCAGTAATATTGATCCATGTTTTTTTCTATATTACTTTTTTCCTTTTTTTCACAAGTTAACTAAAGTACATAACAAAATGTATGCATTTTTTGCTGTCTTTTGCAGTAATATTTGTAATAATTTTGTGATATGAAATGAATAAAAGGGGATATTTTAAAATCAGTTTGATTATCCAGCATAGACTTCTTGGTTGATCTAGAAAAAATATCTCAGGAGGGCATTGTGATGGGTTGGGGAAGGGGGACAATGGTAAGTGTTGTGAGCTCATGATGCTTGATAATAATAATAGTGATACTGAAAGTGACGATGATAATAATGATAGTGGTCACATTATCGTTGGTATCGTTATTTTCATTATTTTTTTATCATTATTATTATAATCTATGACTATTTTTGGGAGGCATGTGCTCAGTTGAATTCATTATATACTAAATATAGTAAAAATAAGGCTACTTTCCATCTTCCAGTTAATACGGCCATTTTTCAATATCCTTTTTCTTGTTGATGGAGACAGACAATTGCTGCCATGCCTTTTTTTTTTTTTTTTTTAATATGATATAAATTGTAAATAGAAAGCACAAGGTAAATTATGTGATACTAGCTTATTCCCAATATTCCATGTTAGTTATCTTAGCTGGTGTTGGTCCTATGTCCTTTTCTGTAATGGTTTCTCATGAGTTTCCATTAATCCTTTCCTCACGGTACCTTGAAAAGCAAGGAGGCTGCTCGACACAGGAAAAAAATAATTTTCATGTCACAGGTCACAGCAGCTTAAAGAATAGATAACTCTAAATCTGAATCTGAGGGACGAACTTTCTTAAAGTCACATTTTTGTTCCTTGGCCATGTCACCTATGTGGCTGTTGCCAGGTTAATGTTTCACCTGTGAGAGTTGTCATATTGCTGATCTCTGTCCAAAAATCATGTTAGCTCTTACGCATATATTTGTTTGATAATTGTGACTTACAAAGGAGGGTGACACTGTTTATTATTATTTGAAATGAATTATGATGAATGACTGGGAATTATCCTTATCATATCTGGTTGTGTATAACAGAAATTTTTTTGATGCATTTAGTATTTGTTCATGTACTCACGCACGCACACACACACACACACACACACACACACACACACACACACACACACACACACACACACACACACACACACACACACACACACACACACACACACACACACACACACACACACACAGAGACACACACACACACACACACTCATTCATTCATTCATTCATTCATTCATTCATTCACTCACTCACTCACTCACTCACTCACTCCTCACTCACTCACTCACTCACTCTCTTTCTCTTTCCATTTCCTTTTATTTTCTCCTCCTCTCCTACCCTGCCTTCTCATCTCTGAATGTTTCCCTCTTCCTTCTCCTTTTCCATGTTCTTGAGCACTGATTGGTTGTAAATTATACACATGAATGTTTGCTTATGTGTAATAAAATCCATGTAGTATAGTTTGCCAAATACATGAAACATGCTTAAGTACAAATATTCAGGCACTTTTTCACACTAATTAATGGTGTTATGTGTACTCAGACATCAGAATATGTCCTACAATGGCTGTTTGTTCATACACTCACCTGTTTTCTCGTTGGAAACATGATCTCCGTTAGTACTCTCATTTTGTTATTGTATTTTTTTCTGAGAGGAGCAAAATTATTTTCTGTTTCTGTGTAAAGTTGAATTGCAAATATGTATCTTGTGTATTTAAAAAAAACATAGGATGTAAATAAAAATGTGATAACTAGATAGAGTTCAAAAGTTGACTGCTATGCATTTCACTACCATATACCATTCTGCAATAAAAGGATTAAATGAACTTGTTCCACTTTTTTTCTATTTCATACCGTGATTAGGTCCTTTACATTCTTTTTACACTGCCTCTATTCTTCCATTCTCTATTTCCTATTGTCCACACACTTTCCTCTTGAAGGTTCATATACAGTAGTAACCATTTACCAAAAGCTGAATGTTTCAGGTAGATATCTTCAATTTTGTCATGATACATTTTTTTTTAACAAAACACTTCCAAAATGAAGCAAATAAGATACCTCTGTTAGTAATAACAGTATTGCTGATTATAAATGAACATGTACTGTTACAAGAGATTCACAGATTCTGCCATTATACACAAAGATGTTGGATGATGGGATGTGGCCTGCGGGATGACAAGAATTATTAGCCTGGGACATTATGATCCCTATGTAGTGCTACCTCACTCCACACCTCTCCCATCTTCCTTCTACTGCTTCCATCTCTGCAAACCTTTTGAGTACTCTTTGGCCTTGCCAAATGAGATCGTTCTTTGTGGTCCCCCCTTACACCAATATTGTCAAGAATAGCTTCTGCGCACACACTCATATACAATGTACTTCATATATATATATATATATGACCCCCATAAAGTTATTGCTGGAGTGTCCTGCCCTGTCTATCCAAATTGGCTCAATCCCTGTCAGTCTCAGAAATGTTGGGGTTCTGCCCATCCAGCCAAACACTATTGCTCCACAGCCTGCTGCTTCTATATGACCAACTTGGTCATGACCTTTCAAATTGCTCTGCTCAATCACACACATGCCAATTGTGGTGGTTTCCATAATAATGTATTTTAATGGAGCTATCCTGCTTACAAGCTTGAATCTGAAGTAACAGTTCTCAGACTCAAATTAGGCCTCACTCTACATGAGGCCAGAAAGGAAGTAAACTGATGAGGTTTTTCTCTCTCTTTATTTCCAAAACTGTTCTTTGCTCCCCTCCCCTCCCATCTTCTCAAGATGTCTCCAGGCAGTCGAAATGTTCTACCCCATATCCTACCACATCCTCTCCTACATCCACCTCTTCCTCTGTTCTTCTGATATCTAGCCCCTCTTCTCCTCCTCACCAGAAAACCTTTGTTTCTCAGATCTCCCCACCCAACTCCCCTCCAGAAACTCTTGACGACATCCAAAGCTTCCTGAACATGACCCAAGAAAATGCTCCTCTCCTTCATTCACACTACAGTCTCTCTACCTATTCCCTCTACATTCAAAGTATTTCCGATATCCATTATTATCCTCCTCCTCAAGTCCCCTATAACCCTCTTCCTCCTACTATTTTCCAACACACCCTGTCCTCTCCTCAACCATTTTCTCTTCTTTCCCCATTATCCTTACTACTCCCTCCTGGATGCTCACTTGACACCCTTATGTCGCAACAGTGTCCTTCTCCTCCAATCACCCAATGCCCTTAACCCTTTCCCCTTTTACAGATCCCTGCTGGACTCCATTTGCTCTCCCATCTTTATCCTTTTTACTACCATACTATCGAGTAGCTCTCTACAACCTTTGATATCTACATTTTATCTTAATCGTTAACTCGTTTTTACCCTTTTTGCCACAATACTTTATCATAGTGATATATGATCTTTCATGTCAAACCCATTATTTGTTTTAGCCATTAACCATTAACACCAAAACATTGTTTGTATGGCAAGTAAAAAAAAAAAAAAAAAAAAAAAAAAAAAAAGACTAAAATTCTCAAAATGTAATGCAGTTGTGGCAGGGAATATTAAGGTTTCTTTCTTTTTCTCATAATTCTCTTCTTTAGTAAAATATAGTATCCTCTTCAACTTCAATTTGTGTTATCTTTATTAATATTAATATGTCATGCTGTTACATAAACAATTACTTGCTGCACTAAGCTGAAGGATGGTGATGAAAGACAGTTATTAATACCATTACCTTTGTTATTTCAAAGTTACTTAAAAGACAAAAGATCACTCATATGCAGTACAAAGGCAGATACGGCAGGTATACAGGAAAGAAGAGTAATGATAACATGAGTTTAGGACAAGTTATAATTGAAGATTTGGCTGCTGTGTGAATGAAATCATTATTTCCAAAATCATGATCAAATCACTAATTATATATCATACTCGTAGATGCTATATAAATTACTATTCATATCATTTTGGGGTGTGCAACATAGAATGTGCTGAAAATCTACTGTAGTCCACAAGAAGCTAGACCTTCATATACAAGGTATATAGCAATCTTTAAAGAAAGAACATATATATGTTGTAAAGTCTAATAAAGTGTATGTACCTTCCTTTAACATTCTCAAGTCACTTCGTTGACATTTATAATATATTAGACAGATGTTGCCATGTGACTTGCTAACAATATCATTAACATATTCTGAAGCTTTCATTAATTCCAGATACTTATGAGAGTATATATAACCTTGAAGAATGTATCTATTTGTAATAAATGAGAAGCAAATCTACAAGATTACATAATTTTGACTTATTGTAACAATCATGCGCTTTTTATTTTTATTTTAATTACTGAGATACATGCAACTAATAATTGAGCAGATATGAGTGACAGTATTTAATTCTCCTAATAATTATCATGACTTTACACTACTTGGCTTTGTAGGAACTATAATGCTGTACATTTAGTTATAAGTCACACTTTCTGCACTCTAGAAACAAGTCCTCTTTCACTCGGAAAAACAAAAAAACAAAAATTTATTTCTTTGAGTATACCATTTTACAGTTATTATACTATGAAAGACCTTATATTACAATATCACTTACTTTCACAAATTTGTGTGTTAATGTGTATCTACTCCTTTTGAAGTGCCTTTGCAGTGTGTGTGTGGATATCTGCATTTTTCAAGCCCGTTTACAACTGACACTGCAGTGTTGTTCGTTCAGTATCAAGTGTCCAGTGTCCAGTGTCAAATATGTGTGTGTGTGTGTGTGTGTGTGTGTGTGTGTGTGTGTGTGTGTGTGTGTGTGTGTGTGTGTGTGTGTGTGTGTGTGTGTGTGTGTGTGTGTGTGTGTGTGTGTGTGTGAGAGAGAGTTTAAAAGAAATCAGATACCACTAAATACACATTCAAATGTTTCATTTTGAGGAACTTCTCATGAAATTAGGTGTTGGATGTGGAAAAACTGTTACTCACTTCTGGTAAATTTATATCCAGATGTTATGTGGATGTGCCATTGCAATATTGGAACATGTGTTATCTTTTTCTTCCACTGATAGACAAATTATAAACATATATCAAAAGAGTCAAACATGGATTGGACTTGTTGTATGATTCAGCATTCTGCTATGTTAACATCCCAATTTATAATCTGTTTTTCAATAACTTTTTCAATTTGGCACTGATACATCACAACAAAAGGTAACACCCTTCAAAATTTTATAGAGTCCATTATACAATAAATAAATATTTGAACTACTTCAAGACATTGTATTTATTCAGGGCACAAGCTATGAAAACCATAAAATTCTGCCATTTTTTCTATCAAGTGAAATGGAAAATTTAGTCAAATCTCACATATGAAATGTATGCCCATGTGGAATGGTAAGCATCTTACTTAAATTATAGACT
>NC_091557.1:42922504-42925004 GCF_042767895.1 Penaeus vannamei
GAAGTACTTGGGGAGTTCGGGGCTTCAGGAAATACGCTTCGGAAAAAAGGTCTCCCTATTTTTTTTTTTTTTAACCAAGCAATGATTCATGAATTTCATCTTTCTTTTTTTCATTAACTTCATTTTTCTTCAAGAACCATTATTTTTTTTCCACGAATTTCATCTTTTTTTCATTAACTTCATTTTCCTTCAACTTCATTATTTTCTTCATGAACTTCATCTTTTGTCATTAACTTCATTTTTTTCCTTGTTGAACGGCGTGCCAACTGCTACATGAATCTACCCGGGTGTGTGTGTGTGTGTGTTTTTTTTTTTTTTTTTTTTTTTTTTTTTTTTTTTTTTTTTTGTCAGGAAGATGACAACGAACTGCAGACTTTATTATGGACTTCTGGAAGGTGGTTCTCAAGGCAAGAGCTTTGTGACAGGATGAGTCCATCATGAGAAAAACATGGTGTTCAGAGGCATAAACTACACACACACACACACACACACATGTATACATATGTATGTATATGTATATTCACCAACACACACACACGCAATACACACACACACACACACACACGCGCGCAATACACACAGCCACACACACACACGCAATACACACAGTCACACACACACACGCAATACACACACCCACACACCCACACACGCAATACACACACCCACACCCACACACGCAATACACACCCACACACACAATACACACACCCACACAATACACCCACCCACACACACAATACACACACCCACACGCAATACACACAGCCACACACACACACGCAGTACACACACCCACACGCAATACACACAGCCACACCCACACACGCAATGCACACAGCCACACACACACACGCAATACACACAGCCACACACACACACGCAATACATACAGCCACACACACACACGCAATACACACACACACCCACACACACGCAATACACACACACACACACGCAATACACCCACCCACACACACGCAATACACACACCCACACCCACATTACACACAGCCACACACGCAATACACACAGCCACACACACACACGCAATACACACAGCCACACACACACACGCAATACACACAGCCACACACCTACACACACACACGCAATACACACACCAACACACCCACACACGCAATACACACAGCCACACACACACACGCAATACACACAGCCACACACACACACGCAATACACACAGCCACACACACACACACACACACACACACACACACACACACACACACACACACACACGCAATACACACACCCACACGCAATACACACACCCACACCCACAATACACCCCCCCACACACGCAATACACCCCCCCCCCACACACACGCAATACACCCACCCACACACACACACGCAACACACACCCACACCCACACACACGCAATACACACACCCACACACACACACACGCAATACACACACCCACACACGCAATACACAAACCCACACTTATATAAAGTATATATCAAGTCCATCATCAAAGCCGAGCAAGCGAGAAGGAAACCCCTACAATGTGCTCCCGCTGCATCGCCAACCCTCTCGGCTTCCCAATCCTAGATGCAAACCAGCCATTGTTTTTTTGTTTTTTTTAATCTCAAATAGCGCAGAAAAAAAGAGATGCGAAAACCAGAGCCATGCAAAATGTGGGCAACCCGATACCCGGCCGCATATGTGGCGCATGGTCTGCCTTCGAGTACTGAGATCATAAGCTTAGGTTTCTGCGCTCGCTCTCTCTCTCTCTCTCTCTCGGTCTGGTCTCCGGTCGTCATCCTCCTCTCAAGTACTTCGGTTTACTCTTTTATTGTTTTATGCTGTTTACTTTTTGTTGTTTTGTTTTGTTTTGTTTTGAAGATAAATT
Source organism: Penaeus vannamei (assembly GCF_042767895.1). Lineage (NCBI taxonomy): Eukaryota > Metazoa > Arthropoda > Malacostraca > Decapoda > Penaeidae > Penaeus > Penaeus vannamei. The sequence continues at coordinate 42,924,387 of NC_091557.1, forward strand.
AACCATTGTCCCAAAGAGTGTGTGGGGGGAGAGGGGGAGGGGGAGGGGGAGGGGGGAGGTTGGGGAGACAACGCTATGCCGACCTGTCACAGCGTTCTACGTCATACATCGAAGTCCCGAACAACCGAATAGACGGCCAAGACTCGGACAGGATTTTTTTGCAGAAGTGGCAGGAATTAGAAGAAAAGGGAGCACAACCTAGTGTCACGCGGTCAGTAGCACTACTGATGGATAGACACCCTGTCCCTCCACGGCTGAAGGATAGTGCCTTCATTCGAGTTGAAATTCTATGACTGCAGACTTTGTTTATCAATACACACACACACACACACACACACACACACACACACACACACATATATATATATATATATATATATATATATATATATATATATATATATATATTATTGGAGGAGCACATACATGAAAGACCTTGCAGATCAGGTCACTGCTGACTGAACTGCAAACAGCCCTTCGGAATAAAGGAGAATGAAATAGCGGGGCCGCAAAGGCAGGCGAGGCAGAGCTGCCAGCACACCGCAGACGAAGGTTTTTCCGGCGCGTGTACGGAGCACCTCGGCAAACACTTGCTTTCCTGGTGACGTGGCGAGTCTG
>NC_091557.1:42960004-42965004 GCF_042767895.1 Penaeus vannamei
TGTGTGTGTTTAAATCAATATAACACCTGTTACACATATTTCATTTTACTTTAATCCTATACTTTTAGATTAATAATACAAGCATCAGGACAGAAATAAATATTTGAAAGTCACTTTGGATAATTAACTACATTCCTGTCATGATTGTGCAAGAATATCAATGTTGATTATCATTGCTATTATTATAATGGAATATCAAAGGGACGGACATTGCTTTCATCGCAAGTGAACTATTGCCGTGGAAATTGTTCTTATATGTGTAAGTGCATCCATGTTATATGCCATTAAGATTTTCATTAGTTATATTATTGGCGCTTAATATCGATATCACCAGTAATTTCTTGTTACGACGCGATCTGCGATGGTTATTATACATCATGGAAATTAATGATGTTCCTCTCTCATTTCTCATCGTGACTGTAATCATCACATATATATTATTAGATCATTAAGTTGTCAAATTCTCTCTTTTATTGCTATAGTTACTGTTACTATATCATTACTAATAGTATTGTTATTGTTATCGTTGCTTTTAGTATGATTCTGCAATCGATTTGGGCAAGTATGGTTTTCTCGACGAACAACTCTGTCTCTTCTATGGCAGACCAAGTGTGAATTTCAAATAAAGGAGAGATATGGACCGTTATAAACAACAGCCAATCACACATCGCGCTTCAAATGTGAGCCAGCCAATCAAAACGTTGCGCGAGCCAAATTTTACTCGACGGAGATGCCAATTTTGTCGACGGGATTCATTTAGATCTCCCCTGAGATTCTTCTTTATTTTAGTTTTTTTTCTGCCGATTCTCCTTCATCATCTTCTATTTCATTATTCTAGTTTTCCCTTGGCGATTCATCATCTCGTTTTTCTTTCTTATCTTTTCTTTTCTTCTTCTGTCTGTAAGGGACCAGTTCATCAGGCTCTATCTTGCCAGGATATATATATGTTGGATCTTTGATTTTCTTTGCTGGAATATCGGAATTGCTGAGGCCATGAGTATCACTTGACATTGCCAATTTCGGGTCTGTGAATCGTACTAATAAATAATGCTTTTACTTACGAAAATAATTATAGAATCTATGGTTTTTTTCTTTCTTTTTAGATATTCTCCGAAAATAAAAAAATTGCAAGTGAATTATAAGGATCATCACAACTTCTTAGATTTAATAACTTTCACCTTCGTTACCATTATATTAGAAACATCGCTGTAATTGCAGTGAAGACAAAATTTTCAGAACGGCGTTGTCAAAATACTGCAATTTGACTCATTAGTTCCTACAAAAAAGGGAAAAAAATCCACCATTTACCACGTACAGAAGCTCATGTTACTTCATTATACAAGAAATTTCCCTTCGTTCTTTTATGCAGAGAATTTCACTAAATAATCGTTCGGGAAAGTCACAAAAAAACGCACTTTAAATATACTTCTTTGAGCAAGTATCGATCATTTTTATGCAATGCCGTAATTATTATAGATCCTAAAGCTATATATTTTCCCAAACTTGAAATCCACAGTGAAGTTGTAGATCTCGTTTGCCACTTCTGGGGTTTCCTTTCAATAGGCCTACAGTCAAAGGTCCCGAGTTCCTACTTGAAATCAATATAACATTTAGTTGTCTCCTTTATTACATCTTCTTTAACTTTTTATTTTCTTTTTGTCTTACTTTAAATGCGATGTACTATTACATATGTAAGTTATATTTTTTCTTCACTTTTAAGGGATATACTTTAAGCATTTATGAGAAAACTATGTTAGATATGGACGTCGAAGGTGTTCACGTGATTAACACGAATTGTATCAAAGAGAAAACTTGTTATGTTGGGGTCTATGGGGAATTCAGACAATAAACTCCATTGCTATAATTATTCTAAAAGTGTGACGATTATTATTATCACAATGTTATCACTGCCATTGTATTATTATACCGCCCTCTTGTGTTCTTGCCACAATCACATTACAGCTTTAACATTTTCATTATCATTTATTGATAACAAAAATATCTTTACTCTCTTTTTTTTTTCTTTTTTTATGCAGCTCATATATCACTGTAATTGTCGTATATCAGTGAGAATTATCAACGTTGCTCTTTGTTCTTATCATGTCATATTATCAAGTTTGTGACTCATTCTCTTTGATATCATAATACTTGCTTGCTTTGTCATTATTAATATTTCATTGTTATTTCTATCTGTAAAATAACGTTCAGCTTCAGACAAGCGCGGATTATTTTGGGACGAACAAAGGGTAAGGCAATTATGTTCAATGTCATATGAAACGTAAACTGAACTGAAAGGATGTTATTATAAATAGCAACCAGTCACATGTCGCATTACATAACCAGCCAATCAAAACGCCCGTCTCTTTTTTCCCGAATTGCACACCAGAGTTACTCGATCTTCTGTAGTGAATGGGATGCCAGTTATGTCTATATAGTTGATTTCCATGGCTATTTTAGGCATAATAAGGAACCAAAACGGACGTTCTCTTTCCAGAGATACACCAGGTGGCCTTTGCCAGAGCACTGTAGTTACCTAGGCCATGGCAGTCGGCTGACATAAACAATATCAGACATGTTGTTCAAAATGTTAAATAACATATATAAGCAACTGTCAATGGAAGTGTCAAAGAAATGGAAAGATTCTTGAAATTTCAGAATATGAGACCGTCTAAAATTTGTCTAGAAAATCTGTGCTTCTCTCGGAAGGAAAATTTGCTAATAATTTCAACATTAGTTTCCCAACGATGCCGACACTCATTCTTAGCTTTAACAATTACAGCAGAGTCAGAGTATTGTATTTTGAGTTACTAGTCTGTAAACAAAATGAAAATCACGGAGACGAACATAAATCAAGTCCAGACATCCATGATACCACACACGGTTCACTATGTGGGTCTACTTTATAAATACCACATTCACATTTTTCTTTCACAATAAGCATGTTCACGATGTAGTTCACCGCATGCACGATCGAAAATTTCACTATAAAGTCATATACTTCACTATGCATATATTTCATTAAGCAATTTCTAAGGAACACTTCGTATCCAGGTGTGTTTGGGAAAGAATTCTACTATTTGGATAATGTTTTCTATAAGTAATGTTATAAACAATAAAAACCTTTTCTGTTTTTGTTTCCAAAACTTGAAATTCACAATAATCTCACAGACCTGAACACCTAATTATCACTCTGAAAAGTCCAGTATATTATTAATGAATACTATTGGGGTCGATGTAAGCGGAAATCGTCTGGTCATGGTTCTATCAGTAAGGAAGGAGTATGACGCATTTCCAAGAGATCGCTGCGCCCTGCAAATACTAACAAACTTTCTCTATGTATATTACGGTAAGATAAGGCACATATACATTCTAACCAATCCCAGCTTTATCTTGCCAAAAATATATATGGTGACGGTTTGTTGGTATTTGCCGGCGTGCTCGTAGTCTCGGAGGCAGCTATTGGATGACGCACCGCCGATTCACACATGAAATCTATTTAATTCTCATACAGGGGTTGGACTCCCACATAAATCACACACTTCATCATTTGTATTTTTTCGCTGTTTATCTCGCATTTTCCCTGATATCTTAAATAATCGGATGGTCAAATTGTTAGTACTAGCAACGCTTACCTTTTCAGAATGAATACTACTATTTTGATCATAACTTTCCAGGCTGCATAACATATAAATCAATTGTAATACAAAATACCAACATAAGATAATACAAGCCAAGCATGACGTGACAAAAATATCAAATATATTTTCGAAAAGCAAGAGCACAAACACAATAATTCTTACCAAACAGGAGCTGGACATAGACGAAAAGTATTCATTACAGAGTTTGATGATGATGAAGCCACGCAGCCACGACCAACAATGCTAAGACTTCGACACACAATTCAAGTAAAACTCCCTTACATTCAATCACGTAGGGGCGTTTCAGTTAAATTCAATAACGTGAAATGGAAAACTTACAACCACGAGTTTGGGAAACTTCCCTCTATCCCTGCTGCAGTGGTGGGTGATCCATGCCTGAGGAGGAAGTGTATGTTCTTTAGGGCTGCAGTACACCGCGACCGTTAAAACCGTTGACTCAGTTCAGTGAGATTTGCGAAGGCCATCTCTGCCTTACATACATATATAACCCGTTAATTGTAAACACTGGGAACGTACTGTATCACTCTAGACCGCAAACGGATCTTTGTTCATGAGCAAATCGCGGTCTGCTCGCATTTTGGAACGGAAGGCTGGTAAGTGGTAATGTAATTCTGTCTCTCGCCTCTCTGGACGAGCTGTTACGGATATTTCCTTTTGTTATCGCTTGTTTGGCATTCTCGTGTAAAGGCGAAGAGTTGAATTACACGTCATTGAAATGATCGATGTTTTTTCCAGTATCTGTGTGAGTCCTTAGTTAAAGGTCACTTTTTCGATACTGTACGATATAAATAAATAAATATATATATATATGTATATATACATATATACATACATATATATGTATATATATATACATATGTACACATACACCAAATGTAGGTGTAAGTATACATATGAGTATGTGTGTGTGTGCGTGTGTGTGTGTGTGTGTGTGTGTGTGTGTGTGTGTGTGTGTGTGTGTGTGTGTGTGTGTGTGTGTGTGTGTGTGTGTGTGTGTGTGTGCGTGCTTTTATGCATAGGTATATGTGTGGTAGGTTCTTATAACAATCTCCACTTCTTTGATCCTTCATTTTCTTTAGCATTATCAAGGTGGGGTAAAATAAACAGATTTTCATGAATGGTCATGTATTTACAATGATTTATACACAATAAAAAGAAAAGAAACTTTTCTATAGTGGTCACTCCCTTTTCTCGAATTGTAGAAAACGGCTATTGGTCTTGTTTAGAGCGGAGAGTGGGCGCTGTTACTGCGACTCTGTTTCACTCGTGTAGTTCGTTCTCTGAACTTGCAACATAGAATAAAACTGAAAAAAATATATGCAACATAAATAATATTTCAAC
>NC_091557.1:42977504-42987504 GCF_042767895.1 Penaeus vannamei
ATAAAACTCTGGTAATAGTAGCTTATGGTTAGGGCTTACGAAATATGCCAGTTATCGTAAATATAATATTACGACTATGTTATAATTAGCCCTGTCGTTTTTTTTTTTTTCTTTTCTTTTTTTTTTTTTTTTTTTTTGTAACATCAGCATTTATGATAGTCTTTTCACTTGATTGAGAGCTGGACCCAAAAATCATGATATAACATATCAAATCTGTTGGGTGAAACTGACAAGAGCAATTCAAAATCATATTTAAAAGAGACGAAACAATATTTCCAGAAATAACGTCTTTATACATGCTTCAGTGCCATCCCAGGCATCAAGGAACGTCTAAAAAAAAGTGATCATCATTCACCTAATAACGACTGTTTCTAATAGGTTGAAATAGTTCATAGCTAACAACGACTGTCACCTACTAACGACTGTTTCTAATAGATTGAAATAGTTCATGGCTCTTGTTCACAAACGCTTGAACTGCACCATTCCGTGGGCAGCACTCCACTCGTTCAAAAATGACCCGGATGTAAACAAACGAAAATGGTTGGGGCTTAAACTGTTACTTTATTTTTATAAATGCTGAGACGATATAAATTTTAATCTTGATTATACAGTTCGTCATTTAATCTTGCTCTTTATAAGGGAATGGAATTACTCACAACGAAAGAAGAGTGCCAGACTCTCTCGCTTGAATCACCTTAAGTGAATGACTAAATCACTACCCAAGCCACTATTTTACACTCGTTAATATACTCACTGAAAAAGGGGCTGTAAGAGTCCAGGGGGAAATTCCGGTTCTGCAAGGTGAGTTGTGCATGTGGGAAATCAATACACTGAAAATTGCTGGCAGGTTGTGCTTATGGCAACAACACTTGATACGTACGCATGGTCAGCTCGCGATCAACTGTTAATATTATCATCGATAAGAGTTGTATTTCACTGTTGTATTTGTGGTCTGGAAAAAAGCGTTAACAGGACCTTTTTCTGTATATAATTTTGTTTGATATATATTTTTTTAAAATACAGTTATCATCATTCCTTTTTGACTTGTGTTTCACATTTGTATTAATGGTCTAATCTTGATTTATACTGAACCTTCTATTTTATACAATTATGCTTTAATAGTATTTTATATATAATTCAGTGTTATTTTCCATACATTTTCTATATATCTTTGTGTATATAAAACGCTATGTCTCGATATATTGACTTTTCACGCATTCAGTAACCTTTTCCCCTCAAAGGATTTATTGGCCTTCATGTCTCCATTACGTATCACAACTGAATCATGTCGACCTGTCATTCTATTTGCATGCCTGTCAGCTCTCCTCGACAGGCATGTCAACCAACCTGTCTTTAAACATCTCGGTCACATTACTGTCATCACGTTACCAAACCTCAGAAAGAAGTGACGTAAACCATTTGGTGGAAACAATGCGGTTAGACTCGTTCGGTTGGGTCGTCACTGAACCACAATAACCACGCTGGTCTCTCGACGCTGGGCACAGGTTTGCCTTTTATTGCCTTTTTGATTACGTAATTAACTTGAGTACATGGCTAACGCTGGTGGCTCCATCGTCATTAGTTTTTCTTTAATAGGAGAGAAAAGGAAAACGATACGACAAGCGGAAATAAGGGTAAACAGTAATGTTAAATATTTGTCCCTTCAATGATAAAACGTCAATACGCCTTCGCTACACAGACTACACTATGTTCTGTTACACTGTTGCAAATATCACTAGACTTTCTGTGTTTGGTGGTCACTCTTTATGATTTATTTTCCTCGAGGTATTTAAAGTTCAAATGCCTTTATGAAATGGAAAATAAGAGTAGAGTCATAAGATTTTATGTCTACAACGTCTCATATTCTGAGGAACTTGCAGTTGTTGACGTAGGAAAGTAAAAGAAAAGAAATCGTGGTTTCTTCAGCATCTCGTGTTTCTTTTCTCTTTGTACCCCCCCCCTCATTTCCTTCTTACTTCCATTTCTCTCTTTGTTCTGCTTCCACCCTTGGCGTTTTTTTTCCGCTTTTCCTCTTTGTATGTTTATAGTGTACCGCCCTTTTGCAAGAGTCCATAAAGTCCTCAGCATTTTTCTGAAAGCAACCGGTGTTTCCTCCTTTTTCCTTTTATCCACCATTTCCTTCATTTTTTATTTTCCTTTCTGTTTTTTTTCTTTTCATCTTGTTTATTTTCTTTGTATCCTTCTTACTTTACATTCTCTATTCTGTGTCCTGTTTTGTTTTCATCTCATTCATTTTCTGTCTTTCTTCTCTCCCTCCATGTTTATCCATCGCTTTCTTTCGAGGTTCATCAGTCTCCCTCCTTCCATCATTAAGAATAAGGTGCGAAAGTATAAATGAATAATATGGAAAGCGTGGAACGTTACAATAGGTGGTATAGTTTTATCTGCTGGTTGCATTTTTTCCAACTAAAATCTCCTTTTCGACTTAGGAAAATGCAAAGCTCACCTGCGGCAAATATTCGTGCAGTACTTAAAATGTTACAATTTTATTTATTTTCTCTGTCTCTCTTTTTCTTTCTCTCTCTCTCTCCCCCCTCTCTTTCTGTCTGTCTCTTTCTTTCTCTCTCTCTCTCTCTCTTTCTGGCTCTCCCTTTCTCCCTAAGAAACATAATTTTAAAAATGTTTTAGATATTTTAACATTTTAGTCCCGATAGGTATTCGCCGCTAATGATCTAAGATGAAGACGTGGCAGATAATTTTGAAAAATCAATCGATCTGTCCCTTCCTCCTTCTCTCTCTCTCTCTTTTTCTCTGCTTCTTCCCTCCCTCGCATCCTCTTTCTTTCCCTTTCACTCCCTTCCTCTGTATCCATCCGACACCCTTCTTTCTTTCTTTCTCTCCTCGGTTATACCCACCCTACACACACACACACACACAAACAAAACACACACACTCACACATACACTCAAACAAAACACGCATACACTCACAATCCACAAACACACACACATACACTCACAATCCAAACACACACATACACTCACAATCCACACATACACTCAAACAAAACACACAAACACACACATACACTCACAATCCTCAAACACACACACGCACTCACACATGCACTCAAACAAAACACAGACACTCAAACAAAACACACACACATACATAAACTCAAACAAAACACACACACATACATACACTCAAACAAAGCACACACACACACATACATACACTCAAATAAAACACACACACACATACACTCAAACAAAACACACACACATACATACACTCAAACAAAACACACATACATACACTCAAACAAAACACACACATATACTCACAATCCACAAACACACGCACACACTCACACATACACTCAAACAAAACACACACACTCAAACAAAACACACACACACTCAAACAAAACACACACACACTCAAACAAAACACACACACACATACACTCAAACAAAACACACACATACACTCACAATCCAGAAACACACACACACATTCAAACAAACACACACATACACTCAAACAAAACACACACATACACTCTCACACACACATACACTCAAACAAAACACACACATACACTCAAACAAAACACACACATACACTCTCACACACTCAAACAAAACACACACACACACATACACTCAAACAAAACACACACATACACTCACACACACATACACTCAAACAAAGCACACACATACAATCAAACAAAACACACAAATACACTCACAATCCACAAACACACACACACAAGACAACCCACTAAGCCCTCTTATTACGAAAAGAAAACAGAAGAGACGTGGGAAATGTCTAATGGCCTCTTCTTCTTTAATGTTTCTTTTGCTCAGCCGTGAGATGAACACGCGATCGTTCTTCCGAGAAGGAAAACGAGTTCTTGAGAGACAATGTACACACATAAATATAAACGAGGAAAAAGAAAAAGAATGAAAACAGGAAAATAGAAAATTCCTGCAAGAATGGAATGAGAATTCCACTGCTATATTTCTTCTTGGCTGATCTACACGGACAAACACACGCACACACATGCACACACACACACACACACATATATATATTAAAGACCACAGAAAATGAAAGGCGGAGTCACAGTCAATTGTTATCGCTGACAGACTTTCACTGAAAGCTCACACACGCAGTACTCTCACCGAATGCACACCATACTGTTACTGTGTGCTCCATTAATATCTCTGAGGCAGTCAACCATACATATATATTTATCTATTTATTTTTTAATTTTTATTTTTTTTTTACTGGGAACGCATATCTTGAATCAATATGGATTATATACCATCTTTAACTAGTGTTGCTTTTTTTTATTTTATTTTTTATTTTTGTATTTTATTGGCTAAGACTGATGACACCGGATTTAAAACCTCATATTAAATACGTCGTGAGGATTGCCTGGAACTAGCACGTATTTATAGTGTTGATAATCCCTTAGTCACAACTACCCATTCTGTGTAGATGATTAACCTCTTCAACACTAATCGAATTCTATCATTTTCTAACATCTCACTGCCTCTAAGATAGAACGAATTCAATAATAACCTCTAAGGCTTCCTTTGTTTTGTCAGCTATAAGCCCTGCAGTACTTGGTTGTGTTATTGCTTTCCCATGACATAGCAAGAATTGTACCGTCGCGTCACCATGGTAACAGCGCCGCTCTCCTAACCTAAATGCAGGAACGTAAAGAGTATTTGAAAGCGATAGTGACGCTTTTGAATTTTTTATTTTTATCATTATATATATATATTTTTTTTTATAGAATTGATGACATTTTGTAGTCGTTCTTTCAGTAAGGATAAATTGTCGAGGGATTTTGAACAACAAAGGTACTGTTTTACGGCCAAATGCAGATAGTCTCCCTTTGTTTCAGTCGTTGAATAGTTGATCTTTGTTCGCTCCACCAGCAACTCTCCGCCATTCTCCTGATTCCTTCTCCTCCTCCATCATCAGTTCTCCTTCTTATCTTTTCTAGGTGCTTAGATGACTAAATATATCGATAAATAGAAAATAAAATAGTAATGAAATAAAATGAATGAATTTGGCGACTTAGATTAAACATAAACTAATTTAACCTCTTCGTATAGTGTGACGTAACAATAATCCAGGCCTTTCATGTCGTTAAATAAACAATTTGTCTGCTTTGTTCATGGAGATACTATTGTTTTCACGTAACAAAACAAAATACATACATATCTATTAAAGGGACGTTGACTTCAGACCTCAGGCACAGCAGCTGTCCTTGTCTGAGGCAGAAATTGAAGTCGTTGATAAGAAGCATAATCTGAGTAATTTGACTTTTTATCTATTCGTTCTCGTTCTTTTAGTCTCAGGTGTTTTGCGAGGACTGAGTGTCCGTGAATGTAATTGACGGTCAAGAACAGTCTTTACGACCAATTTGCTCAGACTTGACCGGAAAAACGGTTATCCGCCAAGTCTGATAAAAGAACGTACTGCACTACAAGTTAATTTAGATCCGTAAAACCACATTATCGTAACGATGCTAGAAAAAGGAGGAAAGAAAAAATCTTGAACATAACTGCCAATAATTAGATCGAAAAAGAGAATAAAAAAAAACAACATAACTGCCAAGAATTAAAATTTCTCAAGTAATCAGACAAAATATTAGAATAATTAACAGAAAATGTAAACCTATCCCACGTAAGGCCCATCTTCCCTTCCCATTACTTTACAGAAAAATCTCTCAAGAGATTTTGGCTTTTACAGTAAATCCGAATAATATAATTCTTCACTAACAATTAAGAACGATGACTTGTAGCTCATTGTGAATAATCTTATGATACTGGAATTTTGATACGAAAAATAGTCAATAAGCGTTGCCAGCAATTTGTGATTTTTTTATCATGACTTGTTTTTTTTTCACTTTCGAGTCTACCATTTTTTTCTTAAACCGTCCAGACGTTTTAATGTTATGTGTGAGGGAGAGGGAGAGAGGGAGAGAGGGAGAGAGGGAGAGAGAGGGGGAAGGAGGAAGAGAGGGAGAGAGAGAGGGAAAGAGGAAGAGAGGGAGAAAGAGAGGGAAGGAGGCAGAGAGGGGGAGAGAAAAGAGAGAGAGAGAGGGAGAGAGGAAGAGAGGGAGAGAGAGGGGGAAGGAGGAAGAGAGGGAGAGAGAGAGGGAAAGAGGAAGAGAGGGAGAGAGAGAGGGAAGGAGGCAGAGAGGGAGAGAGAAAAGAGAGAGAGAGAGAGAGAGAGAGAAGAGAGAGAGAGAGAGAGAGAGAGAGAGAGAGAGAGAGAGAGAGAGAGAGAGAGAGAGAGAGAGGGAAGGAGGCAGAGAGGGAGAGAGAGAGAGAGAAAAGAAAAGAAGGGGAGACAGGAAAAAGTGAGGGAAAGGGAGAGTAAGAAAAAGTGGGAGAGAAAAAGAAATAGAAATCAAATGGTCACCGAATCCATGAAATCACAAACACCGCTCTTTCAACTTGCCCGCTGTATCGCAAATAACCAACTTCGAGGGAAAATCTACCGCATTTTAACTGGAGACTAACTGCAATATGGTAAGAGTTCAGAAAAACAACAACACTAAGCGGTTGGTGAGGATTTTTAAATCACGAATTTTTTGCTATGTATCATTTAATATTCAAACCACTCCACGATAGTTAAGCTTTATTATTATATCGGTTTTACTGAAGACTTACATTGTCCGTCACCGAAGGGGAGGGATGTATATATATATAACGAATAATGTCATCTTTCAAATGGCTTAGGGTCACGTGACAGGTCCAGCGCTGTATATTAATTCCTTTACTTTGTGGCCCTGTCTTCCTGACTGATGGCCAGTATCTCCATTTAACGGCGACTTTTTAGTCCATCTGTATGTAATATATGTACTTATATACTGTATGTTATATGTATATAGTGTATATACATACGTGCGACACACACACACACGCACACCCTGTGTGTGTGTGTGTGTGCGTGTGTGTGTGTGTGTGTGCGTATGTGTGTGTGTGTGTGTGTGTGTGTGTGTGTGTGTGTGTGTGTGTGTGTGTGTGTGTGTGTGTGTGTGTGTGTGTGTGTGTGTGTGTGACTCTACAGAGAGAGAGAGAGAAAGAGAGAGAGAGAGAGAGAGAGAGAGAGAGGGGAGGGAGGAGGAAGATAGATAAATGTGAATTCATCAAGCTATATTTCTACAAGTATGTATTCCTGTATACTGTGTGTATGTATATATATCTATATCTATCTATTTATCTATATATATGTATGTATATACATACCCTTACACATTCACGCACACACACATACACACACGCACACATATATTTCTCTCTCTATATATATTTATGTATATATATATGTATGTATTTATCAACAGATATACACGAACATACACACACACACACACACATATATATATATTCATATATATACATATACACACATACACACACATATATACATATTTATGTATGTATATAGATATATATATATATATATATATATATATATATATATATATATATATATATATATATATATATATATATATATACACTCATGGTTTTGTGATTATGTGTTTGTACAAAAATATATATTTACACACACACACACACACACACACACACACACACACACATATATATATATATATATTTCGACAGATGTACAGCTCTCTCTCTTACCCTCAGACAGGTGCACAGTCTGATTCAGTATGCACGGGGGCCCACTTGTTGCTACCTGGATTGGCTTCGATAAGATCAAAATCGAAAGCGCATAAGACTGACAGACACGTAAACTGCCCTGATGTCTAGATCCGGCAGAAATTACGGCTTTTGAATTTTAATCGGTTATTGTCTGTCATTAGAAGGCGTCCGCCAGTATAGAAAGAGCAAAGTTTATAGCGCAAGAAATAATTCTACTTATTAACCTGTACTGCTGACCTGAACCAACCTTCATCGAGGAAGTATTTCCTGCTATGTATCTTGCATTGAAATAAGATGTTGACTTTATTAAAAAAAAAAAAGAAAAGAAAAGAAAAATGTTTTGAAGCAAATCTTCCTACTATAATGTTCGCTTTCAAAGATCTCACAAAACATATTTGTACACATCATATTATTGATTGTTTCTACTAAAAACGTGCTTTTGTATTAAAAACACGCATTCTAATACATAAGAAAAAATATTATAAGCGGTAATCAGGACTAGATAATTCAATCATATTTGAAAATTAAAGTACAGTAAACCTTCTGCTATAACGCCGTTGGGGATGTTTTAAATCACTTTTATTTTGAAAAAAGAGGATTAAAACTACGATCCATGTGATAAAGATAAAGACTGAATTATCTCTCTCTCTCTCTCTCTCTCAAAAAAAAAAAAAAAAAAAAAAAAACGTTAGAATGAGTAATTTCCGAACAGAGTATAACGACGCCGTCATATCCTTAAAAATGCATATAATCGTCTTAGTGGTAACAAGAATGATAAAGAAAACTGCTATCGTTATCAGTACTAATAACATTACCAATAACTAATATAAGTTATCTATTAAAGTTTCGATATTGATTGAAGGTCGCGATTAACTGCACGTGTCTGTGTACACAGAATCGCATACACACACCCAAAGAGAGAGAGAGAGAGAGAGAGAGAGAGAGCGAGAGAGAGAGAGAGAGAGAGAGAGAGAGAGAGAGAGAGAGAGAGAGAGAGAGAGAGAGAGAGAGAGAGAGAGAGCGAGAGCGAGCGAGCGAGCGAGAGAGAGAGAGAGAGAGAGAGAGAGAGAGAGAGAGAGAGAGAGAGAGAGAGAGAGAGAGAGAGAGAGAGAGAGAGAGAATATAAAACAGGGAAAATTGGATGGCTTAGGTCAACCGGCGCCTTAGCAAAGAAAAGAATTTGATATCCGATAAAACCACGGATAGTAATGATTAGATAAATAGTAATGACCAGCATCAGTTCATCGTGGCATTCCCCCCCCCCCCCTAAATCAACTGTTATAAAATTTGCCTGAAGAAATGATCAATGTTTATGTCTTCATTATCTTTCATAAACATAATTTACAAATTTAATATTCAGCACGGTAATGACCATATACATATTTGTTTACTAACAATTAGTACTTATTCAAAATAATCGATGTATATTTAAACTTATCTTCAAGGAAAAAAAAAAAAAAATATCCGTCATGAATATTTTCTACGTAATTTTCTGTTTCCAAAGCAGACTGCTTTATTATACCACGTGACTACATTCAGTACAAATGGGGTTTCTGAAGAGGTTAATTTGAAGAAAATTTGGGAATATCTGCTTAGTGCGCGTGGTGTAGATAGGAAAGATTTTTTTCATTCAGTGTTAGATATCATACTATCAGCGTTGTCAAGATGGTACAGTTTAATATAAGATATTTAAGGCTGATTTCAGGAAATTGGACTCGACGATCAGTTCAATCCACACACACAAACGACATTGGAAGATGAACAGCAAAATACGACACAACTATGAAGGCAAAATAAATAATTCATACAAAATTAATTGATTATTAGAATCACACGTGTTTGAAATCTGTGTTTATTAAGACCCGTACTGTTTATATCACTGAGTTTAATTTCCTATAAGATATAAGCAGTGCATTAAAGAAATTACTTGTGTATCAGGTATATTACGAGAGATTGATGAAGATATGATGATAATGAAGTTGGTGATTGATTAAAGATAATGATTAATGCTGTTGATGGTGTTGATAATTTAATAATGAATGATGATGTTGATTGGGGATGATAATGATTGATGATGTTGATTGGGAATGATCGTGATTGATGATGATAATTGATAATGATAATAATTGCGATTATACGAACCGGGTAAATTCATCTTTGTATACTTGTACCTTATGGTATAGATTGCTTTTGAGTCGTGAATTTTTGTTTTTTTCCCCTACAAACACACACAGTAGTCTGGTGTGGTTGTACTTATGCCCTGTCCTAGTTCTTACCATGTCTTGAGAATTTCCATAGAGGAACTCTTCAAATAGGAATATCTAATATGA
>NC_091557.1:42992504-43002504 GCF_042767895.1 Penaeus vannamei
TGTGAAAACATGTGGCTCGCATTGGTATGTAGATATGAAATGCTGATAGCAATGCCAAGGCTACTTTCTTCATGTAATCCGGGAACTTAATATGGAGGCTACATGATCATTCGCAGTCGATTCCAATATTTCGCGATTTAAAATTTAGCTGACCTTGAGAATGAGTCTCTCTCTCATATTATTTTGCTGTTTAACTTTTTTCTTTGCTTCTCTGAATCACAAAGCCAAAGGTTGCCGACCTTTGCATTAGATGTATAAGTGCTTCGTTAGCTATCCTTATATGGCTTGTCTGTTAAATTAAGAGAGGCCAACAAATATTGATAATACTCTTTTATTCACACAGAAATAAATACATATTTATCTGTCTAGACATGCATAATAATCCGACAGTTAGATAAATGTATATCTATCAGATAGACGGATATGCATTTATTTCTGTGAATATACATGTCCGTATATATGAATAGTCACTGGGTCGAGTCTCGCACAATTTTAACAAACCGGCCGATAGTCTCTGGTTCTTGGTGCGAGAGGTACTAATCAAACTCATAGGGCCATATAATCGTGTATTGACACACCAGGTCAACTGACCTTCGGTATGAACCAAGAAATATAACCATAATTGAAATCAGATTCTCTGTAAGTAGCGTGCTTTGATTTTGTCGTTGTCTTCTTAATTTGATTCGATATTTTACGCTACCGTTACGATCCGAAACTAATATCCGGACTGTTTCGAATCGACCTGCGAATCTCGTGCGAGAGAGAGAGAGAGAGAGAGAGAGAGAGAGAGAGAGAGAGAGAGAGAGAGAGAGAGAGAGAGAGAGAGAGAGAGAGAGAGAGAGAGAGAGAGAGAGAAAATAGACAACCCACTTCAACAGCGTAGAAACGATGTATAAATTATGTAATATCCATAACTGAAGCCATAATACAAAACAATTGCCATGCAACACCGAAGAGCGCACTTTTGGACAAACTGAAAAGTTACCTGTGAAAAATACTTTTGAAAATAACCTAAATATAACTAGAAGTAAATAGAAGCATAGATTCCAGCCTAGGCGAATTCTACTTATCTTTCACACGTTATACACAGTTTTTCTTCATTGTTTACCACGTGACTCTATTTAATTATCATTACTGAACACTTACCGTGAGATCGCATCATATCCAAAATAGTACATAAATTATACGTTAGAGAGAAAGATATGTGTTATTATAAGAAACGGTGCTTCGTGAGGAACTTCGTGCAATAAAGATCAAAGGTAATCAGCATAATAATAATAATAATGATAATATTAAGTAAAACTAGATGTAGAATAAGAATAAGAAGAAACAGAAGAAGTAGAAGAAGAAGTAGAAGTAGTAGCCGTATAATAATAGTAATAATAATAGTGATGATAATAATAATAGCAATAATAATGATAATAATAATAATAATAATAAGAAGAATAACAATAATAGTAATAATAATAAAAATAAAATTGATAACAGAAAAATAATATTTGATGGAATACTCGACGCAATTACCTATAAAACACAAACAACCGTAATTCTGTTTCAAGCCTTTGACTAAGTTCGGTCCTATGCAAAGCAATTTCAACATAAATGAGATAAACGGGTTAGGCTGCCTTTTAGCCAACAGGAAACATTAACAGCAAAGTGATCAATCTACGAATGTCTAGTTTGAAAGTATATATATGTACACACACACACATACATACACACACACACTCAGTCACACACACACACAAACTCAGTCACACACACACATATAGATATGTATATATGCGGGTATGTTTGTGTGTATGTGTCCGTATGTATGTATATGTATGTATGTGTGTATGTATGTATATGTGTGTGTGTAAGTGTGTGTGTGTAAGTGTGTGTGTGTAAGTGTAAGTGAATGAGTGTTCCCCGCACCTGTATCGGCGATCTTACAGATAGTATCGATGGATTTCTCTCCCTCTCTCGTATCCAAATATATAAAAAATCATTGCTCGGAATTCTTAACCCTTATAACAGGGGAGGGCACGAAAGGTATCATGGGAAATCCGGGGGTAAAATGTGAATAATATGCACAGAATTAGACAACTATATTATACCAATCTTCAACCGCCCCCCCCCCAACCCCAACCGTGATGGCTGCCGTCCCTATACCCCCCCCCCCCCATGATGGAAGACAAAGAATCCTCCACGCATTCACTATCACCCCCCCCCTCCCCTTCCCCCTGAATCACGGAGCTAACGACAGGTAGTTAAGTGTAATTTTCATTTCATTACTGTTCTCAAAAATTATATGTTCAGTAATTGCCGCATTAAAATGTGTTATGGCGTCAGAAAGAATTGGGGCAGGCGATGATGACAATACCGCGATTTTCCATCTGTCTTCAAGGAGAAAGAAAGAAAGAAAGAAAGAAAAAAAAAGAGGAAATAAGTAAAAAGAAAAAAAAAAAGTTTTTTTTCAAACACACACACATATATACATGTATATATATTCATACATACATACACACACACACACACACACACACACACACACACACACACACACACATATATATATATATATATATATATATATATATATATATATATATATATGTGTGTGTGTGTGTGTGTGTGTGTGTGTGTGTGTGTGTGTGTGTGTGTGTGTGTGTATGTGGATATACATATATATGTGTGTGTGTAAACATATACATACAAACATATATGTATATATATATAGATAGATAGATAGATATCCATTTATTCTTATGTATATGCATGTCTGGATATGCGAATATCCATTGGGTTGGATCCTGCACAATTTTAACCGGCCGGATGTATCTATTTGCAGAAAGAGCTGAATCAGTTTCGTTCCTGCGGGCATGATGACACTGCGTCAGAGTAATCAGTTCTATGTTTATTCTCGTGTTTATAGCACAGATATATACAGAAGAGGGGACTGGGATACAGTACTCCTTTCTTGCTATAGGTTCAGTAAATATTTATATCAAGAATGCATTCCATCGAGTCTGTTACATAAAGGCATGTACTTTCGCTACAGTGGACCCAGTGATGTTCTTTTAAAAATTCATTCATTCGATTTCGAAATTACTGTACTTGAGTCTTACCTCTCCTCTCTTGTCGGGAACAAGTATTGCGTTTTACTGGAGAACAGTTCGTATAACTTCTTATTCCAATGCTTGGGTATATATAATATATATAATACCTTGACGGAAAAAAGTACTTCGTAGGTTCGCATTTACAATAGAAACAACAAAGACAATTTTATCGCTTTGTAGGAACGCAAGGTGACCCGAACTGGTGTCTCTGTTGTGTTTCGTTGTATATGGCTAAATGGAATGTATAATTCCTCTCAATTTAGTGGGGAATTTTAATTAAAACTACCCATCCTTTATAATTCTTTTTTGCAGACAATATATACATAAAGACATACCAAACATACCGAGGTACAGACAAAACAGCACAAATCTGTAGTATCTATACATTGATAAATGTACTATTATGTACAGGTTTAGGTATTCTGTATACAAATATTTTACATTATGTCTTCAGTCGCAGAGGATGAATAAAGATCAATAAGTTCCGGTTTCAATCAGTTGAAAAAGCGCCGTCCTGCCGTTTCTAGGAAGTTGTGTCGTCAACTCAAAACTAAATCGATGAATATTGTCGATTTAAGATCTGTGTACGAGAGAAGCACTCGCACACACATATGCGTTTATATATATATATATATATATATATATATATATATATATATATATATATATATATGAATACACGTATGTGTCTGTGTATACACAATGCGTGTGTATGGTTACACACACACACACACACACACACACACACACACACACACACACACACACACACACACACACACACACACACACACATATATATTTACGACTGTGTGTAAACAGATTAATAGGTAGACAAATTATCGTTATTGTCTGTTTTTCGCAAAAAAAACTTGTACATATAATTTACATTTTTAATACTGACCGTACTCCAAGTTCTTCTGACTATAAAGGAATATCGGAAATCAACTTTCATTACCTCAACCTATATTTACATTTCTTAAACAAAAACCTCAGACGACTGTCATCCCCAACGCAAAAGAGAAAGAAAGTTATTGTCATATACTGAAAAAGGATGGAACGGAAACCAATAATACCACCTACATGGTAAGATGTTGTAAAGAAAAGGACGGTTTATGCACAAAGTACGATAGAATACGAACAAACTTCAAACATTCTGGAGTTTTTGTTTTAGATTATGTGAATTTACATGCTCGCCTCACACGCTGTTGTCGTCCTATTAGGTAGAAGATAAGTAGGGGTTGTAAAACCGCTGGGAACCACAACAGAGAGCCTACAAAACAGAAAATGATTGGAATGACAAAGAAAAAGGAGGCCTGTAAACAAGATAAAATCCACATTTGAATTTGCAAGATAGAGGAGCTTCAACTTCCCTAATTATTGTGCTGAGAATGAGACAGTTGATGTCCCGATAATGAAGACACGAGACAGGTGTCGATACCGGGATGCCACAGCTTCCCGAGGACAGGTTTTCAAGAGGACACAGCGGTTTAAGAGGACAGCGATAACACAGCTCTTCAAGAGGACAATGAAAATACAGCGTTTTCGGAGGACAGTGAAGATAACACTTTTTTCATGAGGACCGTTAATACATAGTTTCTGAAGATGACAGTGAAGCCACACCATTTTAAAACAACATCCTTTGAAGAGGACAGAGAGGACATTACTCTCCAGGAAGGACACAAATTTCCAAGAGTTCGGCGAGGACAAAACTTTCCAAAAGCACAAAGAGAACACAGCCTTTCAAGTGTACAAGAGAACTATGCTACATCTCTGTTGACGTGCTACAAGACAATGGCAACACCAGGCTTTCCTTACTTTCTCTAGCGTCACAGGAGCATCAAAACCTGCAATGTAGGTCAGGCTGAATGAACGAGACGGCCACGGGACGGATCGCAGACGTCCTGTTAAGATGGCATTTGAGGTTACGAAGAAAGCAGAAAGCTGGCGAGAGAAGTAAATGAAGCAATACCGATAGTAACGGAGTAAATGAAGCAACGTTGGATAGGAAGTGAAGCAACATTGGATAGGAAAGAAGTGAAGCAACGTTGGATAGTAAGTGAAGCAACGTTGGATAGGAAGGAAGTGAAGCAACTTTGGATAGGAAAGAAGTGAAGCAACGTTGAATAGGAAGTGAAGCAACGACACTAGTACGGGAGTTCATGAAGCAACGCATGAGCGTGAGGAATTCAGTGAAGTCGAGCCGGAACTGACGAAGTAAACAAAGCACCGACGCATATATTTTCTCGACTCAATTGGGAAAATTTTTCTTCATAATGGACTTGAAACATGTAAGACTAGCTTCAATTACTAAAGAATGTTAGAGGCATGGAGCATGAAACCTCCCCATTCATCTATAACTAAAAAAGAATAAACAAAAAATCCCCACAGGGTTGTAAATGTGAGTCTACGAGAGAAAGTGACAGAGGCGCCCCATCCTTGCAGCTACGAGCCAGGAACATGTCGAGCTAAGCGAGATGTTAACTAGTACACAAAGCAAGAGCGTGTTACATAGCAGAGAGAATGGATGATAACCTTCCTTTCCCATCGGCTAATGAACAATTACAAAACACTCCTACTCGCACAGGGACACAGAGAGAGTAAATACACGAGTCCATTATGAATGAAAGTACTCCGTCACAGGAACGACTCCAGTCCACGGCGATGCACAGGTGTTCTCCTAAGCGGGGTCGAGTCGTATCGCTGAGTACGAAGAGAGAGAGAGCAAAGTGCGTAGCTTCCGGCGCTCGGAATCAACACGGGAGATCCTGGTGTTGGAGCCGACGGGGGGACTGGGAGAGGGGGGAGGGAGAGGGGGGAAGAGGGAGGGGGGGAGGGGATAAGGAGAGCGTGGGGTCTCACAGAAGCGAAGGCGACGTCAGAAATGTCTTCACTGTATGCAACTTTGAGAATTCGTGTGGTGTGACTGCAACGGTAATGGTACAGGTAGTCGCGTGGAGGGAAAAGTAAAGAGCATATTTTTGGGTATCATGTGTATATGCTTGGGTATTCTTGGATATGTTGATCATCTTCTTGGGTATTCCATGTATATCCTTGAATATAATGAGCATATTCCTGAGTATTTTGAGCATATTTTCGAGTATTTTGAGCATATTCTTGAGTATTTTGAGCATATTCTTGGGTATTTTAAGAATATCCTTAAAAATAACAAGTATGTTCTCGAGTATTTTGATCATGTCCTGGATATTGTAAGTATGTCCTTGAATATAATGAGCATATTCTTAAGTATTTTGAGCATGTTCTTGAATACATCATGAGGGTATTCTTACCGTTTTTTTGGTACATCACGATCACCGAATATTCTCCGCTATTCTGATCCTATTCCGAAGTAATCTGAGCGAATTCTTGGAGTCTCGAGTCTAAGATCTTTACAGGACGAGAAGAGGCTGTGGGAGATACTTACTAGCGAGAAGGCTTACGTAAGATGCAAATAAGATCGACGTAAGACAGACAGGAAACAGAGCAGCAAGGGAAGGAGTGGGAAAGAGAGGTTTCTGTAAGATAAACAAACGTACAAGAAAACAGAAAGGAGAGAGAGAAAAGTCGTGGCCAAGACAAATAGACTTTATTATTGGAGAGAAAGAATAGCACTGGGAAGATCTTTTTTTTTAAAGTAGTTTTTCTTTCTTTTTTTCTCTCTCCCTCACTCATTCTCGTTAAGGTTCATGGACTATATTTTTAATTGCTTGACATTTCATTAAAGTTCTGTTCTATTATGATGCGCAAATGCGTCTGTTCTGATACCGTTTTTTTAACGTTTTGTGCCAGCTTGCATGGTGATAAACTTTCCTTGTATAATAGCAATTAAACTGTTTTTTTTTCTTTCGCAGTTCTACGAATGCTTGACAAGATAACGGTAATTACCACGAGAATGATTATAATATTACACTACCATGTATTTTCATTCCATTCCTCATATGACTGGAGAGAAAAACGCAAACGTAATCTTGTAAAATAAAAGGATGTTCACTTCGACTTGGGGATCGTGGGAGAAATGCAAGCACGTTGTATCTGAGAATAATAATTTACAGTGATCATGCAGAAGCCATGGCAGGGGAAGGGGAACTGGCAATGTTTTCTTAAGTTTACTTGTGCTCTCTCTCTCTCCGTCTCTGTCTCTCTCGTTTGTCTCTTCTCGTGTGTGTGTCAATCTCGCTTTCTCTCTTTCTACCTCCTTCCCCCCCTCTCTTTCTTCTCACACACACACATATATACTGTAGATAGATACATGTGCACACACACACACACACACATATATATATATTGTAGATAGATACATGTGCACGCACACACACACACACACACACACACACATGCTGGCGCTAGAGCAGGAGTTGATGCCAAAAGCAATGCTAAAGAGAACGTCTGTTTCCATACACTCTGGGTGGGTTTTCGAGAGGGCAGAACAGCCTGTTGCTTCTTTAGTATTTTTTATTCTTC
Organism: Penaeus vannamei; assembly: GCF_042767895.1. Taxonomy (NCBI): domain Eukaryota; kingdom Metazoa; phylum Arthropoda; class Malacostraca; order Decapoda; family Penaeidae; genus Penaeus; species Penaeus vannamei. The sequence goes on from NC_091557.1 coordinate 43,000,067, forward strand.
AGTCGTAAGCACATAATGAAAAGTTCGCAATATTCAAAATCTACAATTAACACATTTCCTAGGGAGCTGATTACCCTGTGTGATTTTACCGGCGCACTCCCAGCTTATGTGAGTTCCGCGCAAAAGGGCAACGTGGCTGCTCGCGGAAGTGCCCCCCCGCCTGAAGCAAAATGGGCGAGTGATTTGAAGACAGCACACCTGAAAAGTGCCATGCCCTCGACAACTCTGATGGTTTGGGGGATTTTCTCCATATATGATGAGTCGCTGTGTCATCCTGCTATAAATGTTAATAAGCTTAGCTTGTATTATCTTTTCATTGTATTTCGTGATCTGATTGGTGTCAGTTTCCCTCGGGACGTCGAACACAACGAGGTTAGCACAGCATCCATAAACTCTGTGTATTTCGAGGGTTTCTCCTGCCGCTCCGGTAGTAGTTATACGAGTAAGAATTTCTTCATTCTTACGCTGTACATAGATATCATTTCGACCTAGTCTTAATTCTAGGGCTCCTCTAATTCTATCAAATGGGGCCATCTTCAGGACTTGAGAGACAGCCAATGGTATTTTGTCTCCATATGTTGCTAGCTTTGTATCCCTCTTGAGGTAACGCACAGAGATGGCTGGGCGATACACGTTCAGAAGATTCGTCACGTTAACTGTCTCTTTGCCTCTTTCTTTGTTCGTTCGTTTTCGGAATTCGTCTCACTTGCCGAGATGTCCATTTGCCTTCAAAAGAGAGAAATTGGCCCGGGTCTCCATTGTATAAACAGGTGTTCTGAGGGCAGATCATTCGCCAAAATGTTACCCTGAGAATTCACCTCTTTGCGTTGGGTGCGGTCAGTTAGCGACCACACGGATTCCTCATATAAACTACTCGTGTATCTGGTATGAATTCATTGTGTTTTTTTAATTTTCACTGTAAGTCACTTTTAATCGTAATGGATATTTTATGAACATGGTCACGGACTATTCTCTAGAAATTGAAAGGTCTTTGTAGGCCGCATTGTCTGGGTAATCGCCAGACAAAGGTCATACTAGGTCACAGCAGGTGAAAAAACAAACAAACACGTCCTTTCTCTGTGATGGTTGGTATGGAACTGGAGAGAGAGAGAGAGAGAGAGAGAGAGAGAGAGAGAGAGAGAGAGAGAGAGAGAGAGAGAGAGAGAGAGAGAGAGAGAGAGAGAGAGAGAGAGATTGAATAAGAAAGAGAAGGAGATTTAACAGGAGAGAGAGCGAGATAAAGAGAGAGAGAGAGAAAGGAAGAGATAGACAAAACGGTAAGAGAGAGAGAGAGAGAGAGAGAGAGAGAGACAGAGAGAGAGAGAGAGAGAGAGAGAGAGAGAGAGAGAGAGAGAGAGAGAGAGAGAGAGAGAGAGATTGAAAGAGGGAGGGAGATATAACAGGAGAGAAAGAGAAAGAATAAGAAAGAGAAGGAAATTTAACAGGAGAGATAGCGAGATAAAGAGAGACAGAGAGGAAGAGATAGACAGAACTGTAAGAGAGAGAGAGAGAGAGAGAGAGAGAGAGAGAGAGAGAGAGAGAGAGAGAGAGAGAGAGAGAGAGAGAGAGAGAGAGAGAGAGAAGGGAGAAAGAGAGAGAGAGAGAGAGAGAAGAGAGAAAGAGAGAGAGAGAGAAGGGAGAAAGAGAGAGAGAGAGAGAAGGGAGAAAGAGAGAGAGATAGAGAGAGAGAGAGAGAGAGAGAGAGAGAGAGAGAGAGAGAGAGAGAGAGAGAGAGAGAGAGAAAGAGAGAGAGAGAATAAGAAAGAGGAGATCTAACATAGAGACAGAGAGGAAGAGATAGACAGAACTGTAAGAGAGAGAGAGAGAGAGAGAGAGAGAGAGAGAGAGAGAGAGGGAGAGAGAGAGAGAGAGAGAGAGAGAGAGAGAGAGAGAGAATAAGAAAGAGAAGGAGATTTAACATAGAGACAGAGAGGAAGAGATAGACAGAACTGTAAGAGAGAGAGAGAGAGAGAGAGAGAGAGAGAGAGAGAGAGAGAGAGAGAGAGAGAGAGAGAGAGAGAGAGAGAGAGAGAGAGAGAGAGAGAATGGCAAAGTGACAGAGTACGATACGCAGAGTGAGGTATAAATGACTATATAACAGCCATAAAATGTTCTCAAAGGTGAGCAAGTGCTTGACTCCCCCGCTAAAACAGACCGTATAGCATTAGTGAATACCACAGAAGTCAAATGAATAATTCCTTATGAATAAAATAAATGAATCATATGGAAGTCAAATGAATGACATTTAAGTTAATATAGAATAATTATTACATGTTAAATAAGATAGGTAAATAGTCTTTATGAATATTTAAAAGCAAATATACACATATACAATAGCAAATAAATGATAAATATAGAAAGAATCCAAAATAAACAACATATATAAAAAAAAATCAAAGAAACAATACTAAATAAATAGAGCAATAACCAGAAATAAA
>NC_091557.1:43010004-43012504 GCF_042767895.1 Penaeus vannamei
GAAGTTGGATAAGTTACGCAGAGAAAAAGTAATGTCAATGCCAGGGTGTGATAAGTAAATATCTAAATTCGACCCAATCTAGTCGAGGACTGTATTAAGCAGACATTGAATTGACCCACTTGACTTGACCGGGCCTGTCAACCAAACCCGCTTACACTCGCAACAGACACTGGCAGGTTGCAGGAAGACCAACTCACAGGCTTGACGTGAACGGGATCAAGTACACAGCACCAATACCTCGACCCATACCTGTGTCCCTTACGACCTAGGGAATTCCGTTATCTTGCTAGTAGGAAATTCATTGCATTTTTTCACTACGGTCCACAAGGCCAAAGGAATCGAAAAGCACCTTGTAGAAACGACATCCTTTGACTCAGAACCGTTCCTTGCGGGTTTATACCAGACTGAAGCGGTCTTCCGGGTGAAAGTCGACCATTGATGATCACAAACACTTGCATGAATATATATATATATATATATATATATATATATATATATATATATATACATATATTCATATATATATACATATATTTACATGTATATACATGTATATACATATATATGCATATATATGCATTTACATACACACACACACACACACACACACACACACACACACACACACACACACACACACACACACACACACACACACACATATATATATATATATATATATATATATATATATATATATATATATATATATATGTATATATGATAAACGTATATCCATACATACATACATATATATATATATATATATATATATATATATATATATATACCTATATATATATATATATATATATATATATATATATATATATATATATATATATATATATATATATATATATATATATATATATATATATATATATATATATATATATATATATATATATATATATATATACCTATATATATATATATATATATATATATATATATATATATATATATATATATATATATATATATATATACCTATATATATATGTATATATATATATATACCTATATATATATGTATATGTATATATATATATATACCTATATATATATATATTTATATATATATATATATATATATATATATATATATATATATATATATTTATATATCAATATATGTATATATATATATTTTTTTTTATTATATATAAATGCATATATGTATACACACACACACACACACACACACACACACACACACACACACACACACACACACACACACACACATATATATATATATATATATATATATATATATATATATATATATATATATATATATATATATATATATATATGCATGTATATGTATATGTATATGTGTGTGTGTGTGTGTGTGTGTATGTGTGTGTATATATATATATATGTATATATATATATATATATATATATATATATATATATATATATATATATATATATATATATATATGCATATACATACATACATAAGTATATATACATTTATATGCATATATAACACATATATATGCATATATACATGTATATATACACATATGCATCTATGTATGTATATACAATAATCTAAATAGATAGATACAGATAAACTGATAAATGCATTTATACATACATAACCATAAATGAAGATTTCTTATATATATATATATATATATATATATATATATATATATATATATATATATATATATATATATATATATATATATATATATATATATATATATCAATGAAGTAAGCAAGAAATATTTGGATGATCCTGTCGATAATGACATGTTTGTGAGGAAAAAGAAAGAAAGGAAGAAACACACACACACACACACATATATATGTTGTTATGATACTGACAAGTACTGACTACATATTTTTTTTCTGGGATTTGCAAGATATTTTTGCCTAATAGAATCTACTGCTGCCATATAAGCGTCCATCCTCACTCAAACGTTTCTATGGCATCGGACGATTTGGTGTACTAACGTGCTTTCCTCTGTACTAAACAAACATGTCTTTCAGAGGCTAGTGATGTCCTTCAGAGGCTAGTGATGTCTTTCAGAGGCTAGTGATGTCTTTCAGAGGCTAGTGATTTCTTTCAGAGGCTAGCGATGTCTTTCAGAGACTAGTTATGTCTTTCAGAGGCTAGATATGTCTTTCAGAGGCTAGTAATGCCTTTCAGAGGCTAGCGATGTCTTTCTGAGGCTAGTTATGTCTTTCAGAGGCTAGTAATGTCTTTCAGAGGCTAGTTATGTCTTTCAGAGGCTAGTTATGTCTTTCAGAGGCTAGTTATGTCTTTTAGAGGCTAGTAATGTCTTTCAGAGGCTAGTTATGTCTTTCAGAGGCTAGTTATGTCTTTCAGAGGCTAGTAAAGTCTTTCAGTGGCTAGTAATGTCTTTCAGAGGCTAGTAATGTCTTTCAGAGGCTAGTAATGTCTTTCAGAGGTTAGTTATGTCTTTCAGAGGCTAGTAAAGTCTTTCAGAGGCTAGTAATGTCTTTCAGAGGC
>NC_091557.1:43017504-43020004 GCF_042767895.1 Penaeus vannamei
AGGTTTGACGGGATATAGGAAATCCCTGAGAGAGAGAGAGAGAGAGAGAGAGAGAGAGAGAGAGAGAGAGAGAGAGAGAGAGAAAAGAGAGAAAGAGAGAGATAGAGAGAGGCAGAGAGGGGGGGGAGGGAGAAGGAAAGAGAGAGAGAGAGAGAGAGAGAGAGAGAGAGAGAGAGAGAGAGAGAGAGAGAGAGAGAGAGAGATGACAAACAATTGTGGTACATAAGCTGAGGTGTCTCTCCTTTGTCCAGGTCGCCTTCGCTCGGTGATATTACAAAGCCCCCAAATCAATACTACTTGTCAAGGTCCACGCAATAGCTGACATTATAGATGACCGTCAATTTTAGCTCTGGTAAATGAATCCAGTGGAATGGGCTCGGGATACACGTGGCACCAATTTGCTTATCAACTTTATATGATGTTTCTGTGCTTGTGTGTTCCGTACGATCTCTAGAAGGTCGCATTGTAAGTAACGAACTGAAATATTCATATCAATCCCGTTACATGTTATGAAATTTGACATAATTCAGTGATAATACCGATAAGACACAATTAACAATGCATATAATGGAGCTGCGCATCAGAATTTATAAATAGCCTTATAAATAAAGAAAAAAAGGAATTACCATGTGTTTATACTGTAACTAATGTAATAATTACTGGAGCATATAGCAATCCACAACTACAAAGCACCACTGAACTTTTTTTGTAACGCATGATTTTGCAAAAGCTACTGGTATAAGATTCATATTGAATTCGTCAAATCATATGTATAATAACACAAGTATTGTTAAAGACTCAAAGAAGTTAAAACGGTTGACCTAGATCCTCTCACACTAGACAAACATAACTAGATTTTTTTCGTAACCTAGTTCCTCTCACACTAGCCAAACAACAAGATTTTTTTTCGTAATTTATCGCCGACGCTGTAATAAGAGTGAGTACGATTATGAAACAATCCCTTTCACGTTACCTGAAGACGATACAAAATCAAGAACTATATAGCAACCGACTGCTGACGTAACGTGAAGGTGTAATATGGCGAAATTTATGTCCTTGCTCCGAAACTCAAATGAAAGTGGTGTCTCATGCAGACTAGGGTGTAAGAGACGCAGTCAGTCTGCACATACATCCGCGAAATCATAAACACACGCTTCAGATATAGGGTGTTCTCCATCCCGAAGGAGCCGAGTTCACAGGTAGATAAGATACCATCCAAGTTTATTTTTTAAACCGGAAACCTATTAAGCAACGTCACAAAATGGGATACACTCTCCTGAGGCGTCCGGTGCTGGTGGTCTCAAGTGATAAAAGGAATGACTCTAAGGCATAGGAAAATTCCGACAACGTGATCTTCCTGAACAATACACTTTCTCCGTTGTTGTTGTGGACACGTGCAAGTACGGGGTTTTACCTTCGCGTAAGAGAAGAGGTGTAAAGAATAGTACCAGTATAGATGGAAAAAGTATTATCGACGTATTATTATTATCATTATTAATTTTGAAATAGGTCAATACGCGTTAGTAATATCCTTGAGGAAAAGCAGGAACTTCTCTAATTATATTTGTCATTTGCTTAAAGAGATCATGGTCAAATGATGGATTTGATGATAATGTGGTTAATTCACACACAATAAAAAGACTAAAAAACACTATAACTTTCTTTAAAATCTTGGAGGGAATTTTTTCATAGATGCGTGGGGGGGGGGGGGTGGAGGGAAGCACAAGTTTCTAAAAGGGGGGAGGGGGTGGCAGTAAAGAGGTTAAGAACCACTGGCTTCACGTATCCATTTCTGTAATTGGTTATAGATAAAGGAAAAAGTAGCAGGGATGTTATTAAAATCACCCACTTACTGAACCATTATGTTTTTAAGTTAACCTGTTCAATGTCAATATATCCTTTCTTAAAGTCTTGAGGACACGAATTCTATTCTATTCTCTAAGTCATCATCATCATCGCATTCTTCTCTTCTTCCTTTATTTTCTTCTCCTATCCATATTACCAGAAAAAGACACGAAATTTACTAGTGTACAAAACTATTTCAAAGACCTTGGTTTACCTAAAAATATTCCCGTTAAGGTTCGGTAAAATTCCACGCTCAACAGTTTATCCCAAGGAATCCATTGTTGTATTGTGTTAAACAGAGTGAAATGAGTTCTTGGAATAATGTAGACCGGCTAATAGTAGCAATTAATGCTTACTTTGGGTCTGTATTAAAGCTATCCTGCACTTCCCTATCTATAACCGATCATGAATGAAATTGTGCGTCTCCTTTTTCTTTCTTTAATTTATCGTTTATTTTATTTATTTTCTTACGTAATATAATCAATACACATGAAAATCAACGTTTTTTGCATGCACGTTAATCTTTAAACAAAGATTAATAAATAATAACCTATAAATAATGATCAAAGAATAGTTATCTTTAAATCAGATTAATGGATAATAATCTTCAAATAAAGATTAATTAAAATCAATGTCAATCATGTGTTTCTTTGTC
>NC_091557.1:43025004-43030004 GCF_042767895.1 Penaeus vannamei
ATAAAATAATTAACAACTATTCTATTTGTGATCGATTTTTAAAGGTTATTATTATTATTTTTATTACTACTGTTATTGCTATTATTACCATTGTTATAAATTTTATCATTAATACTAATATTATTAATAATGTTATTATCATTATTGTCATTGTTATCCTCATTAATATGACCATTAATATTATGACTTTTATCATAATCATAATCATCGTTATCATCATCATTATCGTTATCATCATTCCTGTTAATATTGTTATTATTACCATCATCATTATCTATTTTCCGGCTTTCATCAGACTTGGGATTCTGTTATTCGCCCAATACGTTGAGAGGAAGTTCAAGGAAGCAGGAAATAAGAAAGAGAGTAAGAAAGAAAGTAAGAAAGTAAGTATCAAAGTAAGTAAGAAAGAAAGTAAGAAAGTAAGAATGTAACAAAGAAAGTAAGAAAGGAAGTAACAAAGAAAGTAAGTAAGAAAGTAAGAAGGTAAGAAAGTAAATAAGAAAGAAAGTAAGAAAGAAAGTAAGAAAGAAAGAAAGTAAGAAAGTAAGAAAGAGTAAGAAAGAAAGTAAGAAAGTAAGTAAGAAAGAAAGCAGAAAATGTCAAAAGGTGTGACACGGAAAGACGATATACATTAATGAAGTTTGTCTCAAGTCCACTTTTCCTGGAGTGATGAAGATTGTGAATAATTATGAAATTATTTGGAGAATGGATGGTGTCCAGTGATGATGATAATGATGGAGGATTGATGATGGTGATGATAATGGTGACGATGGTGATGGTGACGATGGTGATGATTGTGAAGATGGTGATGGTGACGATAGTGATGATGGAGGATTGATGATGATGACGATGGTGATGGTGAATGTGGCGATGGTGATAGTGATGATGATAATGATAATTATAATCGATTATTTCCGAAATCTTGGATACCCTAAATATATATTACTCTTCATAAATAAATCTAAGACCCATTTGACCTTTTTAATGTATTTCATAAGCTTAGCAGTTCTTAGCAGTGTGTGGCGTATATATATATATATATATATATATATATATATATATATATATATATATATATATATATATATATTATAAATACTCATATAAACACACAGTGTATGTGTATATATAAAAATATATGTACATATATAAATACAGAATATATATATATATATATATATATATATATATATATATATATATATATATATATATATATATATATATATATATATATATATATATTTATTTATACATACATAAATTTGTATATATATATACATATATATATATATATATATATATATATATATATATATATATATATATGTTTATTCGTGTATATATGTATATATATATATATATATATATATATATATATATATATATATATATATATATATATATATATATATATATATATATATATATATATATACATATATGTGTATATATATACATATATATATATATATATATATCTATATATATATATATATATATATATATATGTATATATATATTTATACATACATACATTTGTATATATATACATACATACATATATATATATATATATATATATATATATATATATATATATATATATATATATATATATATATATATATATATATATATATATATACGCACACACATATACATGTGTACGTATGTGTGTGTGTGCAACACACACACACACACACACAGAAGTATCGTCATCATAAATCCTTCAAGGCGAACCTACTTTCCCTTGGTCTATGATAATATAATTAAAATAATAGTATTCAAAACAACCTAACCAGTTACAACCACCATCACGTGACACCAGAAACCGCTCAGCTTATATAGAACAAACAGACTAACTGACTGTGACTGGGTCTGGGCTTACTCGACTGCAGTTCCCCTTGCTTGATGCGGGGCCTATGAATCCTTCACTATTTTCGAGCATAATGCGTTTGTTTTTATCCGACTTTAATATGTTAAACGATAAGTTTTATATGTAGGAAATGACATGTAAAAACTTATAATATATTTACTGTATGTTATTCTCATTGATGGCGTCATACACCTGGTCTGGGCCTCATTGATGACGTCATACACCTGGTCTGGGCCTCATTGATGGCGTCATACACCTGGTCTGGGCCTCATTGATGACGTCATACACCTGGTCTGGGCCACTCTTATATACACATTTGACTGATGATTTCCTTCGGGTAAAATTCGAATTATTTTTTTTAATCACCATCATTTGGACGCTGCTAATTTATTTACCTATCTTCCTCCCCCGACAGCGGTGCCAGAGCCAGACCGCATTGGATTTTCTCGATAATTGAAAAATAAAGGAAAAAGAATCTTTGTTATTAAAATCTTTGTTATTACTAAACTAAACCAACCTAAGGTTTTAAAAGTGCCCTACCCTCCCCCCCACCACCACCATCCCCGCCCTAAAAGTTATTATTATTATTATTATTATTATTATTATTATTATTATTATTATTATTATTATTATTTAGAATTCTTTATCCTTCCCCCACCCGCCACTTCCCATTCTCTCTGCCCTTCCACCTCCACCTCCCGCTACGTATTCAAGAGGATGATAACATGTTGGTGAATACCACTTGACCGTTGCACTAGATCACAAGGAGCTTCCTTAACATCCTAAACGAAGGCAGTGTATAAGGAAAGCTTTGAATAAAAATAAATAAAATAAAATAAAATAAAATAAATGAATAATACATAAATAAAACTGATATAAAAAATAACAGTGTAACTTCTTTGAATAAAATAAATATAAAGAATAAAAAATACATAAATAAATAAAACTGAAATAAAAAATAACTTTTTCAGTGTATCTTCTTTGAATTAAAAAAACAAAACAAAAAAAAAACATAAATAAACAAAACTGAAAAAAAAACCTTTTTCAATGTAACTTACGTCAGTCGAGTTGAAAGTTGAATGTCAAACGGAGGAAGAGATGGATTATTATCGTTGAAGGGCCTGCAATTTTCCTTCGCAGGATAACTAATGGATCTGTGGTTTTTGAGGTATTAAGATGATAGCTATGCATTGTATTTTTTTTCTAATATTCCCGTTTGTCGTCTGCGTATACAGTTCAATACAAAATAACGATAACGATTATAGAAACAATAATTAAAATGATAATAATCACTGCTATTACTGTTGCTACTACTACTACTACTACTAATGAATAGAAAACCAAACAGTACTTATGAAATACCCAAGTGGAAATGCCTTAACCCAGGCACTCACCACGTAACTTAAGACCAGATGACGGATATAAATATCACTGGGTATCACTCAGGTACGAGAGGCATCAACTTTTCATAGAGTAAGGTTAGTGATGGTCTTGGGTTTCAGAATGATGCGGATAGAGTACGCGAGCACTTTTCTTTCGTTGTGGGCTCGAGTGGTGCACGAAAATTTATCTATGTGGATGTGGATGTGTTTGTACACACGCATAAATATGTGTATATGGTTGCAATATCAGCTGGGGATACCAATAATTTAGATATCGAATCTGGAAAAGATTCAGTGTAATTTGTTTGAAATACGAAATATGACTAAAAGGCATGAGAAATGAACTTGCATTCGCTGCCATTATACAAATCAAGTCTTTTTTAAGACTGCTATCAGGAGAATTACAGTTTAATATACATGAAATATCCGTGTACCAGGATTGATGCTGAAATGCATTGCCAAGTAATTGTCGCTCACGTATTTTGTTCTGTCAATCTTTGTCATGTGATTTATAGTCGAACGATTTTGTGAATACGAATGGGAAAAGTCAGACAATTAAACAGAATTACAGAATTATATAGATATCCAATCAAATAGTCGGTATCCTACCTGTTAAACTTAATGGGCTGTGGAACCCATGGGTAGGGTTCCACCAGGCCGTGGGCGATGAATAGGAGAAACCTGCCTTGCCTGCGTTCCTGTGGTCGCCAAACCCGAATAAAACATATTGGGCAAAGCTTTGGGAATGCCGCGTGTGGATGCTGGGAGTATACTCTTGAGTGGGGCAAAGCAAAGAAAGTTTATAAAGGATGGTTTTAAGATTGTTACCTCAAGCCCTCCCGTCTGCCCAGGGACTACCCCAGTGTGTTTCATCAGAAAAGACAGGGAGTGAGTGTGCTTGGGGTTTGCCATAGCAATCTCCAATCGATTCGTGGAGCTTGGCTTCCTCATGAAACCTGTTGCATTGTGAAACAGCTGAGTCGCTGTAGAGCACTGCCGTGAGTTTGAGTATGGAATGTCTTCAACATACATCGATCAAAAGGTGTATGACCCAGTACACTGTGAATCACTCTGGGAGATCCCGAAACAGAGGAAGACTGAGAAAGATTACTGAACAAATAACAGGCTTACATTTTAGTCCTGATTTTGCTGTAATGTGTGAAATTGGCACGTCTAGCATCCTTCCAGTGAATTTCGAAGCAAAGCAAGGATTTTTCATTGCACCAACACTTTCCAACACTTGCATGGGGTGAATAATGGGAAGAGCTATCATCTAAATCAGCGTGGAGCAACTCGGGGAGCTGTGGTTACCAACCTTGACTTTGCTGACGATGTTATCCTGTTTGAATTTCTGGAGTCGCTCAGGGTATAATTCATCTCAGTATTTTAATGAGTATCTCTAGCAGATGGACGGACTTTACCGTCAGGTACCTTGAACTCCCTGGACCTATATATCGGGATCATTAGGTATTTCCAAACCACGCCCTCAAAACCGTAAAAGTATTGTATTTCTGTGCTGCAGTGCAACCTGTGTCTTTTGTAACAGGTGTTTACTTCGGATCAAGGAGTATAGTTGCAGACCATGTGTCCATTCAGTGGCTCCACAGTGAGGTGAAGGCCAGTGGGACGACCTCAAAGCCATGGCAGCTCGACAATCATGCGATGAAGTCAAGATAAGGCTCATCAAAAGGAGGCCTTGCAGCTGGAAGCGAAGGGTGGAGGAAGGATATGTCCTTCTT
>NC_091557.1:43042504-43045004 GCF_042767895.1 Penaeus vannamei
CAGACAGAGAGAGAGAGAAGAGAGACAGACAGACAGAGAGAAAGAGAGAGAGAGAGAGAGAGAGAGAGAGAGAGAGAGAGAGAGAGAGAGAGAGAGAGAGAGAGAGAGAGAGAGAGAGAGAGAGAGAGAGAGAGAAGAAAAAGAAACAGAATCTAATAAATAAAGAAAAAGAAACCGGAACCAATAAAGAGAGAAAGAGAGAGAGAGAGAGAGAGAGAGAGAGAGAGAGAGAGAGAGAGAGAGAGAGAGAGAGAGAGAGAGAGAGAGAGAGAGAGAGAGAGAGAGAGAGAGAGAGAGAAATAAAAAGAGAAAGAGAGAAAAAAAAGAAAGACAGAGAAAGAGAAAAAAGAGAGAGAGAAAGAAAGAGAGAAACCAAAACAAAGAGAGAGTAAGCCTCTTAGTCGAGAGAGAAGAGAAAATGCCATCACATGCACGGCTACTCCGTCACGGAAGCCCGGAATCACGGACTAGTCGTCCTGCGTCTGCGCATCCTCAAGAACAAGCAACACTCTGCCCTTGAGCGAATAACACCGTACCCTGCAGGTCCTCAGTCCGATTTAACTACCTCTATCCCTTTATAACAGAGCAAATGACGAACCAGGCCTTATTACCTGGCCGTTGAAGGGCACCTGACGTAATATAGGACGGCAGAGCTAGCAGGGTCTCACGCCACGCACCTGACAGAGTGGAGCTACCTGGCGGGCCCCGTGGAGAGTCAGACAGGTTGCTGAAACGTTCGCTCGCTTGCAGAATGACTGCGTGGCGGAGGCTCTCTTGTGACTATGAATGGAATCGAATTCGGAGAACACACACAAAAAAAGAAAAAAAATGAGTGACTGAAAGAATGAGAGAGGATTAATTGAGGACGAAATGAAGGTTATTATTACGTGTTTCCTTTCTGTTTACGCTTTTTTTTTTGCTTTCTTATTTCTTTTTATTTCGTCTTTTCCTTTATCTTTGCTTTTCTATTTTCCTTTTAATTCGCTCTCCTATTTTTTACCCTTTCGCCTTTTCCTTTGTCTTTACTTTCCCCTTGCTTTATTCATCTCTCCTTTTCATTATATTTCCTTTCCTCTTCTCTCTTTCGTCTTTCCCTTTGTCTCTGCTCTTCCATGGCTTAAATAATCTATTGTTTTCGCTCCCCTGTCCCGTGTACCGTGGCCTCGAAGCGGTACGGATGCATTTGTACCCAGGGCCTAAAACTGGGACTCTATATTGCATTGTGGGAACGAATGGCTCGTGGTACAATGGACGAAAGAAGGATTCGAGCGCAAACTGTGTCCTTGTGTTGAGTTCCGGCGCGTTTGTGTTGTTTGTTTGTTTGTGTTTTTGTTTGTGTGTGTGTTTGTTTGTGTGTGTATGTGTGTGTGTGTGTGAGAGAGAGAGAGAGAGAGAGAGAGAGAGAGAGAGAGAGAGAGAGAGAGAGAGAGAGAGAGAGAGAGAGAGAGAGAGAGAGAGAGAGAGAGAGAAGAGAGAAGAGAGGAGAGGACGCAAGCAAAGGGAGTGGAGGGGGGATGTTGGGAGGGGGAGAGGAGAGGGAGGGAACAAGAGCAAGAGCAACGGGGAGAGAGAGAGAGAGAGAGAGAGAGAGAGAGAGAGAGAGAGAGAGAGAGAGAGAGAGAGAGAGAGAGAGAGAGAGAGAGAGAGAGAGAATGAGAGTGAATATGATCGAAAATGATATATTGAAACGCCAGTTTAGTGAAATGATAATGAAATTTTCTTCAGTGCGTTGACAGGTCCAATGCAACGTAGTACGAGAAGCGAAATGTAGGCCATAGCTTTGTTTATAAAGCTTGTAATACATCAATTACCTCTTTCCGCAATAAATCACATTCCTCTCATATTCATTTGAATCCATACAATCCGTAGAAATAGAGAAATCCATAGCAAACTCAACGAAGTTTTAGAAACTTATCGCTATGTGGCAACACTGCAGAGTTGCCTACTAGTGTTTTTCTGATATCGCTCTGACCAGCTTGAGTCCAACCATGAGAGAATCTGCAACCTTCAGTATGACACTAACTGCAGCAAGGTGCAGTCCGTTAATTTTTCTTCGGCATATTTTGTATCTTTCGCTTCAAATCTGATAGTATCTTGAAGATAGTGAACAGTATAGTGCGTTCTTTTTAACTTAGTGTGATAAACTAGTCTGTACAAGTGAAGCGGATGGATTGATATAGTGATATTCCAGTATTCTCGGATCTCAGTCTCGATTTAAATCAGACATCTCCTCAAGGTAAGACACAAAACTCACGTCCTAAGATCAGGTATATTATGAATACCCCTGTATATCAAAAGTATCAGTGTGTGACCACCATATCGAGGTATTAAACCGCCACGTACTGTGAACACATACGGCAGGCGCCTCGGGGATCTCGAAAGTATTAGTAATTATTACCACAAGGAATGTACTGTTATTGCAATCAGAATATAGATATGGATTTCTCAATAAGAAAGGGAAAAAAAAGTGTTACCAGGTCAAGGAAGGGAGGGTACAAAC
>NC_091557.1:43052504-43062504 GCF_042767895.1 Penaeus vannamei
TCCCTCAATTCTCTCTTTATTCGCCATCCGTTTTCTCTCAATCTCTCTTCCTCCTTGCTCTCAACTCCTCTCACAAACTCTGTTCCCTCTCTCGCACCTCTCTTTTTTGTGTGCGTGCGTGCGTGCGTGCGCGCGCGTGTGTGTGTGTGTTTGTGTGTGTGTGTTTGTGTTTGTGTTTGTGTGTGTGTGTGTGTGTGTGTGTGTGTGTGTGTGTGTGTGTGTGTGTGTTTGTGTATACTTATTTCTATATACATACACATAAATAGATAGATAGACAGACAGACAGACAGGCAGACAGATATCTGTACAGACAAAAATATACACATCCTCAGGGAGAAAGAAGAGAAACGCGATAGAGAGAAGAAAGATAAAACAGACAGAAGCAGAGGCAATGGTAGACATAGGCCCCCTGACGGACATGGAGCGAGAGGTAGATTGCGGGTAGAGGGGAGAGGCAGACGGCTGAGGGGAACAAAGAGAGGAGAGGGCGACGGCGGGACGAAGAGAGGGGAAGAGAGCTGTGAGAAAAGAGCTGCAGTATGGCTGGTGCTTCGGGGACACTCCAGGGCCGACGGCGGACCCACTCTCTTGTGGGGCGGAAGTCGACGGCGGGCTGTTCTTTTGCGTGCATCAGGGGGGTACGTGTGGGCACATACATATATATAACATACATACGTTGTGCATTGTACACACGTGCGCGCGCACACACACACATACGCATACACACACGCACACACACACACACACGCACACGCACACGCACACGCACACGCACATACACACGCACACGGACGCACGCACGCACACGCACATATGCATGTATATATATATATATATATATATATATATATATATATATATATATATATATATATATATATATATATATATATTGCATAAGCGTGATGTTTTTTCTTTCTCTCCTGTCAGTAGTAGGTCAGACGCCCCTACAGCAGCGCGACAGGTGTGCCTCGAACGGCGATTACCGAACCGTCTAGCTGCTTTAAGGATTTCGCCGCAGCCCCGGGAAGCGAACGCAGACCTTGCCTCCGAGTACGATGCCTTCGGGTGGCAGAGGACGACTGGGTAGGAGACAGCCTTCCACACCCGAGCTTCTTCCGGGCAACGAAGATGTGCGAGGAATGTAGATGAATGGCATTTTGGGGAATTTATATATTTTTTTAACGAGGAGGAGAGTTTGACTGCCTGGATGGATGGATCAGATATAAAGACGGTGATTATCTGCACGGAAGGAATAGTTTGATTGAAGAAGAGGAAAAGAAAATAGAAGAAAAATACGTTTGCTGTAGAACGTGGCAAAACAAGTCATTTACGTTTAATGATATATATTCTTTAACGTTTGGTGTGTCAGTGCGCGTCATGCTATCCTTTTTTGGGGAGTTGCACTTGGAAATTTATTAAGTGACAGTTTAATTTTCTTTCTGTAGGTGCAAGGAAGAAGGTGAGTCAGTGAAATACTAAGAGCTGCATTCTTCCCCCAAGAGTGTAGGTCATATTGCCTGCATACGTGCGTAATCTCAGGGAGGATATTTTCATTTCCTTCGGACAGTCATGTTACTTTCCTCAGATTCGCTCCTTACTCTTTCTTTTTCGTTTTTTCTCTCTATTTTTGGTTGTTGTTTTTCTTTCTCTTTCCCCTTCTTCTTCCTCCTATTCCTCCTCTAATTTAACCACCTCCTCCTCCTCCCCACTCATCCGCAGTGTCCTCCTCCTCCTCCTCCTCCCCCTCCCCACTCATCAGCAGTCTCCTCTTCCTCCTCTCTCCTTTCCCTCCTTCCCCTCCACCTCCACCCCTTCTCCCGTCCCTCCTCCTCCTTTCTCCCCTCTCATCCTCCACCTCCACCACCACCTCTTCCTCCTCCTCCTCATCTTCCTCGCACCACCCCCCTTCCTCCTCCTCCCCTTCCTGTCAACCACGCAAGCGCACATACAAACATACACACACTTACCTCAACTTGCAATGGCAATGGCAAGTCCATTAGCCAGATTGAATTATGCAAATGGAAATCTTGCAAAGTCCATAGGAATGTCGCTGTGAACACCTATTCGAGAAATGAACATCTTGGCGCTCTCCGGATGTGAACAAGGAACCGAGGTGAACCGTAAAAGTGATGATGAGAAATGGTGCCGAGGTTGATGAAACGGAAGGAGAAGGAGGAAGAGGAAGTTGAGGAGCAGAAGCACTTATATTAGTAGTAGTAGTAGTAGTAGAAGGAGAAGTAGAAGAATAAGAAGGAAAAGAAGTAGTAGAAGAAAAAGTAGTAGAAGGAAAGTAGTCGCAGAAGAAAAAGTAGAAGAAAAAATAGCAGAAGGAAAAGAAAAGGAAGAAGAAGAAGAAGGAAAGATCAGAAGAGGAGGAGATGGCAGAATGATGAGAAAAAAAGAGGATAAAAAAATATGAAGGGGAAGAGGAGGTGGTCGAGAACGAAAAGAAGAAGGAAGAAGAAAAGAAGAAGAAGGAGAAGGAGTGGGGGAGGAGAATGGTCATAAGAGGAGGAGAGGGTAAGATGAAGAGAAAGAAAAAGAAAATATAAAATAGGAGAAGGAGGTCAAGGCCGAGAGGGAAGAGGAGTCACAATGATAATAATAACAATAACAATGATAATGGTAATAGGGTTAATAATGAATACAATAATGATAATAGCAATAATAATACTAATGATAATTATAATAATGACAACGATAATGATAATAATAGCAGGGATGATAATGATAGTAATAAGAAAAGGAGAATGAGAAGAAAGGTAGGGAAGGTGATGATGAAGACAAAAGAAACAGGAAGATAACCCACAGTAGGAAGAGAAATGATGTTATTAATCACCATCATAATAATTATAGTAATAGTGATGGTAAGAATAGCGATAGCAGTGATAAACATAACAGCATCTAGCAGTAATATGTGGTGATGGCTAAGAAAATAGTAAAAGAAGGAGAGAGAGAGAGGGAGGGAGAGAAGCCGGCACACACAGACACACATACAGAGAAAGGGAGAGAAGGAAAGAGAGAGAGAGAGATAGAGAGCACTAGAGAGCGAGAGCGAGAGAGATGGAGGGAAAGAGAGAGAGAGAGAGCACTAGAGAGCGAGAGAGAGAGAGAGAGAGAAAGCGGAAGGAGGTGAGAGGGACGGGGGGAGAGGGGCAAGGTGGAAGAGGGGGGAGGAGAAGGAAGGTTATTTCGTGCTATAGGAGAGAGGGTTAAGAGAGAGAGAAAATCAATAGAACAAATCTCCACGCTCATCACCATCATCACTAGCACTACCCTTAACATCATCACCACCGCAGCTATTTCATCCAGCATCAGCACCTCGACCACTATCATCACCACTAGCGACATCGGCACCATCACAGCCACTATCATTGTCATCACCATAAACATCACTACTTCCACCTTTGTCAACACCACAGTCATCACCATCGCCACCACCACTTCCATCACTACCGTCATCAACCCCCCCACCACCATCTCCACCACCACCACCCCACCATCACCACTAACCCCACCCCCACCATCAATACCACCCTCATCCACCACTGCCACCACCACCACCACTGCCACCACCACCACCACTTCCACCATCACCCCCCCCACCACCACCACCACCCTCATACACAACCACTACCCCCCACCACCTCTACCACCACCATCCTCATCCACCACCACTTCCACCACTACCACCACCTCCTCCTCCACCAGAACCACAAAAAACAAACAAACAAAGAAAGAAAGAAACAGGCAAAGGACGCAACCAAATTAGGAGAAAGGTGATGACCGAGTGACCTTTAACCGTCGCCTAGAAATTATGGCGGGAAAATGTGAAATGTGAAATAAAAGTTCATGATAAGACAGGCGGGATGCGCACACATACACACATTTTGGTTTGTGTTATTTGTGTATTTTTTGTTCTTTACTTTTCTTTTATTGGGATTTATGTATATTTATTAATTGATAATTTAATTCATTATCTTTCTTCTCGTCATTGTCCTGTTCCTTCTCCTCCTCCTCCTCTCGCACACTGTCAGCACTATTCTCAATCCTCTTTCTCCCTCCTTGTTATTTTCCTCCTCTTAGTCCTCATCCTACTTCTTCACTTCCTCATTCCACTACTTCCCTTTTCACCTCTTCCTCTCCTGTCTCACCGCGCAGTCCTACGCATTTTCCATCTCCACCCACCTCTCTCTCTCTCTCTCTCTCTCTCTCTCTCTCTCGCTCTCTCTCTCTCTCTCTCTCTCTCTCTCTCTCTCTCTCTCTCTCTCTCTCTCTCTCTCTCTCTCTCTCTCTCTCTCTCTCTCTCTCTATCGCGTCCTCTTCCTCATCCCTCTTATCCCCCTCCTTCTCTCCTTCGATCTCTAACTTCCTTCCTACTTTACTCCCTTTTTCCACCCTTTCTTCCTCCACCCCTTTCTCCTCTTCCTCTCCCTCGTCGCCCCCTCTCCTCCTCCACAACCATTCCTATTTTCTCTCCCTCCCCATTCTCTCTCCTCCACACTCCCTCGTTGTCCCCTCTCCTCCTCCACATTCCTCTCCAAAAAGGTACTACACACTCCCCCTCCACTCTACCTCCTACTCCCCCCCCTCCGCTCCACACTCCCCCTCCACACCACGCTGCCCCTCCACTCCACTTCCTACTGCACACTCTTCCTCCACTCCACCTCCTACTCCCCCTCCACTCCACTCCACCTCCTACTGCACACTCCCCTCCACTCCACACTCCCCCTCCACTCCACCTCGTACTCCACACTCCCCCTCCTACTCCACACTCCCCCTCCACTCCACCTCCTACTCCCCCCCACTCCACTCTACCTCCTACTCCACACTCCCCCTCCACTCCACCTCCTACTCCCCCCTCCACTCCACACTCCCCCTCCACTCCACACTCCTCCACTCCACTTCCTACTGCACACTCTTCCTCCACTCCACCTCCTACTCCCCCCCCTCCACTCCACCTCCACCTCCTACTGCACACTCCCCCTCCACTCCACCTCCTCCACTCCACCTCCTCCACTCCACCTCCTCCACTTCTCCCTCCACTCCACCTCCTACTCCCCCCCACTCCACTCTACCTCCTACACCACACTCCCCCTCCACTCCACCTCCTACTCCACACTCCCCCTCCACTCCACCTCCTACTCCACACTCCCCCTCCACTCCACCTCCTACTCCACACTCCCCCTCCACTCCACCTCTACTCCCCCCTCCACTCCTCTCCTCCCCCTCCACTCCACCTCCTACTGCACACTCTCCCCTCCACTCCACACTCCCCCTCCACTCCACCTCCTACTCCACACTCCCCCTCCACTCCACCTCTTACTCCACACTCCCCCTCCACTCCACCTCCTACTGCACACTCACCCTCCTACTCCACACTCCCCCTCCACTCCACCTCCTACTGCACACGCCCCCTCCACTCCACACTCCCCCTCCACTCCACCTCCTACTCCACACTCTCCCTCCTACTTCACACTCCCCCTCCACTCCACCTCCTACTCCACACTCCTCCTCCTACTCCACTCCACACTCCACCTCCTACTCCACACTCCCCCTCCACTCCACCTCCACCTCCTACTCCACACTCCCCCTCCACTCCACCTCCTACTGCACACTCTCCCTCCACTCCACCTACTCCCCCCCCTCCACTCCACACTCCCCCTCCATTCCACCTCCTACTGCACACTCCCCCTCCACTCCACACTCCCCCTCCACTCCACCTCCTACTCCACACTCCCCCTCCTACTCCACGCTCCCCCTCCTACTCCACACCACCTCCTACTCCACACTCCCCCTCCTACTCCACACTCCCCCTCCTACTCCACACTCCCCCTCCACTTCACCTCCTACTCCACACTCCCCCTCCACTCCACCTCCTACTCCACACTCCCCCTCCACTCCACCTCCTACTCCACACTCCCCCTCCACTCCACCTCCTACTTCACACTCCCCCTCCACTCCAGCTCCTACTCCACACTCCACCTCCTACTCCACACTCCCCCTCCACTCCACCTCCTACTCCACACTCCCCTTCCACTCCAATTCTTACTCCACACTCCCCCTCCTCCTACTCCACACTCCCCCTCCACTCCACCTACTCCAAACTGTACCTCCACTCCACCTCCTACTCCACGCTCCCCCTCCACTCCACCTCCTACTCCACACTTCCCCTCCACTCCACACTCCCCCTCCACTCCACCTCCTACTCAACACTCCCCCTCCTACTCCACACTCCCCCTCCACTCCACACTCCCCCTCCACTCCACCTCCTACTCCACACTCCCCCTCCACTCCACCTCCTACTCCACACTCCTCCACTCCACCTCCTACTCCACACTCCTCCACTCCACCTTCTACTCCACACTCCCCCTCCTACTCCCCACTCCCCCTCCTACTCCACTCCACCTCTTACTCCACACTCCCCCTGCATTCCATCTACTCCACACTCCCCCTCCACTCCACCTCTTACTCCGCACTCCCCCTCCACTCCACCTACTCCACGCTCCCCCTCCACTCCACCTCTTACTCCACACTCCCCCTCCTACTCCACACTCCCCCTCTTACTCCACGCTCCCCCTCCACTCCACCTCTTACTCCACACTCCCCCTCCACTCCACCTCCTACTCCACACTCCCCTCTAACTCCACACTCCCCCTCCACTCCAATTCTTACTCCACACTCCCCCTCCACTCCACCTCCTACTCCACGCTCCCCCTCCTACTCCACTCCACCTCCTACTCTACACTCCCCCTCCACTCCACCTACTCCACGCTCCCCCTCCACTCCACCTCCTACTCCACTCCACCTCCTACTCCATACTACCCCTCCACTCCTCTTACTCCACTCCACCTCCTACTCTACACTCCCCCTCCACTCCACCTCCACGCTCCCCTCCACTCCACCTCCTACTTCACACTCCCCCTCCACTCCACCTACTCCACGCTCCCCCTCCACTCCACACTCCCCCTCCTACTCCACACTCCCCCTCCACCTCCTACTCCACACTCCACCTCCTACTCCACACTCCACCTCCTACTCCACACTCCCCCTCCACTCCACCTCCTACTTCACACTCCCCCTCCACTCCACACTCCACCTCCTATTCCACACTCCCCCTCCTACTCCACACTCCCCCTCCCCTCACTCAACTCCTGCTGCAAAATTGACGCGTCATGGAGAAGAAATAAGAGGTAATGAAGAGGGAAATCGTGCAGGTTGTCTGGGGAGGGAGAGGGGGGAGGGGAGAAGGAGGGTGAGGGGTTGGGTTGCGTGAGGGGAGAGGGAGAAAGGGGGGGGGGTCGTGCGGAGGAGGTGGTGAGGGTTTCTATTCGGGAATGGATGGGGGTGAGTTGCATGGGGCGAAGGAAGGTGGGTGGGGTGGGGTGGGGGGGATATTAAGGAGTGGAGGGAAAAACGCATTTTTTTTTAAATAGGGGAAATAGGAAGGGGCGAAGGGAGGGTGGCCTTGCAAAGGGGGAGGAAAAGAGGAAGAGAGGTCGGGAAAGACAAGTTATATGTTAGAGGAAAACAAAGGAGACAGACAAAACAAAAAGAAAAAAAGAAGAAAATAAATAAAGAAAACAAGAATGGCAAGAATTGAAAACGAAGAGCGAAAGAAAAGAAGTAAATGATTCTTGAGAGAGAGAGAGAGAGAGAGAGAGCGAGAGCGAGAGCGAGAGCGAGAGCGAGAGAGAGCGAGAGCGAGAGAGAGCGAGAGCGAGAGCGAGAGCGAGAGAGAGCGAGAGCGAGAGCGAGAGCGAGAGAGAGAGAATACGAATGAAAATGTTAAAGACGCTATAACTCCAACTCCTTAGCTTACCGGGACCTCAAGCACGCCCGTAAGCCATTTGTGATTAAAGCCATTCACACTTTCATTACGAACATAGTAAAGGGGCAAATCTGGTGTTAATGAGATTGCATTTACAATTTCCTTCTTTACTTTTTTCTCATTTAAGAGTAAAAGTATTAGATCGGTCATTACACGATTCTGTGAACAGCGTAACGAATTAGAAAATGTCTGCGGGTTATATTAAGATGTCTGCGCCTCATTTTCTCATAGAATGGGATAATTCTATATTTTTCTTTCTTTATCCGTCGATTTTCCTTTTTTTTTTCTTGTTACCCTATCTCCCGTTTCCTCTTTCTTCCTCCCGTTCGTCCCATTCCTTCCTTTTCCTCTCCTCGTCCTCTCTTTCCCTCTCTCTCATCCTCTCTTTTCCATTCTCCTCCTCCCTCCTTTCGCCTTAAACCTTCCCTCTTTCGCCTTAAACCTTCCCTCTTTCTTTCCCTCCTCCTTTCCCCACAACCTCCCTCCCTCCTTTCCCTCCCATCCATCGTCCTTCATTTCCCTCCCACCCTCCTATCCTCTCTTCCTCCTTTCCCCCCCATCCTACCACCCTCCCTCCTTTCCCCACCTATCCTCCATCCTTTCCCCCCCTCCCTCCTCCCTCCTCACCTTGGCGAACATCACCCCACCGTTAAGACCGCGAGGCGAGACAGGCACAAAGCTTCACCTTCGCGGCCTTAAAGGAGAACGCAAAACCTACGCATTAAATATGGAACGCTCAGACACCTGCGATATCCTCCTTGACGATGAGGAGTTCGCCGTCGGAAAAGATTAGATTTGTAGATTAGATTTTATGGTAGAAGAGCGTTTGGCTGAATTGATTTATATTTATGTTTTGGTGTCCGGGGTTTGGCTGTGTTACTTTCTCTCTTTCTCTCTTTCTTTCTTTCTTTCTCTCTCTCTCTCTCTCTCTCTCTCTCTCTCTCTCTCTCTCTCTCTCTCTCTCTCTCTCTCTCTCTTTTCCTCTTTTTTACGTTTCATGCTTGGGGAACTTGATAAGTATGCTTTAGATACTGGTTCGTGTAGACCCTGAATAAGGCCTTTGTGCAAGCAAAAAGAAGAAATAAAGGCAAAGAAGGAAAAATGCAAAAAATAATAAGGCAAAGAAGAAGAAAAAATGTAAAGAAGTAAAAAGGCAAAAAAAAATGCAAAGGAGAAGGAAAAGGCAAGAAGATAAAAGGCAAAAATAAGAAGAAATGCGAAGAAAATTGCAAAGAAGAAGACAAAGAAGAAAAAAAACAAAGAAGAAAAAGGCAAGGATGAAGAAGACAAAGAAACCAACGAACGACCACGCGCCATGTCGAAAAGAGGTCTTTAATCGACCAGAAGTTTCCGGCAGATTTTCCCTAATTTCCTGGGGTTTATCCGCTAAATCCTCCGGGCTCTGCTGCGGGATTGGCCCACCTGTTGGGATGGATAGCGACCTCTTCAACGGACGACGGGCGATCATCGTAAATTATCGTACTGTGTCGAGTGATCTTGTAGAACTGACGGTCGTTTGGTGTATCACTCGTTATAGAAGAGTGTTGTATAATGCAGTTTCGCTGATTTTTGTTTTGTTTTGTTGATTATTATTTTTGTTATTTGACGGTCGTTTGGTGTATTAGTCGTCATAGAAGAATGTTGTATAATGCAGTTTCGGTGATTTTTTTTATTTGTTTATTATTATTGTTATTTATTTTGAGGGGAGAGGTGTCGGTAACAAGGAAGGAGATTAATGATTAATATTTGTAATCGAATGAAAACATTATGCGAGTCTCTACAATTGTGCTGTGTTGTTTGTTTGCTGTATTTGTTTTGTTTGAATTGTATTCTAATTATCCGGTTTTATTTCCCTCGTAATTGTATTTAGATATGTCAACATTTACGAGAAGACATGAATATTCAGCATGCAGCTCTTATTTTGATAGCAACGTACGAATGCAAATCTTACAGTGTGGAGAAACAGCCATCCGTGACCTCTAATTCTAGCGCTGAAACGTTCCAGCCAATTTGCAAGAATAGTTTACGCAAGGATTTTTCATTCCATTACGAGCCTCATTGGAAATCCTTCGGCGAGCCTTCCACGATCCAACTCGCACGGAATTGTAAAGTATCCAATTACGGACCCAACGAGTCTGCACTAACCCGGGGGGGGGGGGGGGGCAG